>NC_041403.2:79259450-79559450 GCF_900747795.2 Erpetoichthys calabaricus | reverse complement strand
CTTACTGCCGGCAATGCGGACCAAGCTCTGGCACCGATCGTACAGGGACTGAACAGCCCTTATCAGGGGGGCCGGTACCCCATACTCTCGGAGTACCCCCCACAGGATTCCCCAAGGGACACGGTCGAATGCCTTTTCCAAGTCCACAAAAACACATGTAGACTGGTTGGGCAAACTCCCATGCACCCTCCAGGACCGTGCTAAGGGTATAGAGCTGGTCCACTGTTCCGCGACCAGGACAAAAACCACACTGTTCCTCCTGGATCCGAGGCTCGACTATCCAACGGACCCTCCTCTCCAGGACCCCTGAATAGACTTTTCCAGGGAAACTGAGGAGTGTGATCCCTCTGTAGTTGGAACACACCCTCTGATCCCCCTTCTTAAAGAGGGCGACCACCACCCCGGTCTGCCAATCCAGAGGCACTGTCCCTGATGTCCATGCGATGTTGCAGAGGCGTGTCAGCCAAGACAGTCCTACAACATCCAGAGCCTTGAGGAACTCCGGGCGTATCTCATCCACCCCCCGGGGCCCCTGCCACCAAGGAGTTTTTTGACCACCTCGGTGACCTCAGTCCCAGAGATGGGGGAGCCCACCTCTGAGTCCCCAGGCTCTGCTTCCTCATTGGAAGGCATGTTAATGGGATTGAGGAGGTCTTCGAAGTACTCCCCCCACTGACCCACAACGTCCCGAGTCGAGGTCAGCAGCGCACCATCCCCACCATATACAGTGTTGACACTGCACTGCTTCCCCTTCCTGAGACGCCGGATGGTGGACCAGAATCTCCTCGAAGCCGTCCGAAAGTCCGTTCTCCATGGCCTCCCCAAACTCCTCCCACGCCCGAGTTTTTGCCTCAGCAACCACCAAAGCCGCATTCCGCTTGGCCTGCCGGTACCTATCAGCTGCCTCCAGGGTCCCACAGGACAAAAGGGTCCTGTAGGACTCCTTCTTCAGCTTGACGGCATCCTTCACCGCCGGTGGTCCACCAACGGGTTCGGGGATTGCCGCCACGACAGGCACCGACCACCTTACGGCCACAGCTCCGGTCAGCTGCCTCAACAATAGAGGCACGGAACATGGCCCATTCGGACTCAATGTCCCCCACCTCCCTCGGGATGTGGTCGAAGTTCTGCCGGAGGTGGGAGGTGAAGCTACTTCTGACAGGGGGGCTCTGCCAGACGTCCCCAGCAGACCCTCACAACACGTTTGGGCCTGCCACGCCTGACCGGTATCCTCCCCCACCATCGAAGCCAACTCACCACCAGGTGGTGATCAGTTGACAGCTCCGCCCCTCTCTTCACCCGAGTGTCCAAGACATGTGGCCGCAAGTCCGACGACACGACCACAAAGTCGATCATCGAACTGAGGCCTAGGGTGTCCTGGTGCCAAGTGCACATATGAACACCCCTATGCTTGAACATGGTGTTCTTTATGGACAATCCGTGACGAGCACAGAAGTCCAATAACAAAACACCACTCGGGTTCAGATCGGGGGGGGCCATTCCTCCCAATCACGCCCTTCCAGGTCTCACTGTCATTGCCCACATGAGCATTGAAGTCTCCCAGCAGAACGAGGGAGTCCCCAGAAGGTATGCCCTCTAGCACCCCCTCCAGGGACTCCAAAAAGGGTGGGTACTCCGAACTGCTGTTCAAGGTCCCCGCCTTCGGCCACCACCCAACTCACACTGCACCCGACCTCCTTGGCCCCTCCCATAGGTGGTGAGCCCATGGGAAGGGGGACCCCACGTTGCCTCTTCGGGCTTTGCCCGGCCGAGCCCCATGGGTGCAGGCCCGACCACCAGGCGCTCGCCATCGAGCCCCACCTCCAGGCCTGGCTCCAGAGTGGGGCCCCGGTGACCCGTGTCCGGGCAAGGGAAAACGCCATCCAAAATTGTTTTTCTTCATAGGAGGTTTGTTTAACCGCTCTTTGTCTCATCCCTCACCTAGGACCAGTTTGCCTTGGGTGGCCCTGCCAGGGGCATAAAGCCCCGGACAACAGAGCTCCTAGGATCATTGGGACACGCAAACCCCTCCACCACGATAAGGTGGCGGTTAAAGGAGGGGTCACAGGAACATGGTTAGAGATAATGATAGCCTACTTGCAAGATTTGATTATCGGCAAAAAATTGTTATCTATAAGAAATAATCAGTTCTTGAGTAACAATGATGTACTAGTGAGAAGAAGGAATATACTCAAGTTTGGATTTACTAATTTCCATGGCTCTGATAAGTTATGATCAATTACAAACTGTGTAATTGTTTTGCAGTGTTAGATGTTATTGCCACTGTAGCTGAAGACCTGTCTTACAATTAAAGCATCTAGCTTTTATAATTTTATTAGTGTTCACATTAGGAATGGAGGCAAACACATTTTAGATGAAGTCTCCATCATCCACATTGTGTCTGTAGATATTTATCAAAATCAATTTTCAATTAAATAAATTATCCATCACCGTCCCATATCGCCCTTTAGGATCAGATGCTACATCTGATGCTACAAATGAAATTGTTCTATGTATAAGATTGCTACACCTTTGGTTTTCTTTGTATAACTGGAGAGAAATATATGGTCAGTCCAATCTCTTTGCAAACGAAACTGATCCTTGCTTATTAAGTGAGTCTTTTGTAAAACTACTATCTTGGCATTAGACCTGTTAGGTAGACTGTCCAGTGGGGGCTGGGCGGTCTCGTGGCCTCAGAACCCCTGCAGATTTAGTTTTTTCTCTTCAGCCATCTGGGTTTTTTTGTTTTTTTCTGTCCTCCTGGCCATTCGACCCTTACTTTATTCTTTGTTACTTAGTAATGCCTTACTAAAATATTTTTATATTTTTCTTTTTTCTTTCTTCATCATGTAAAGCACTTTGAGGTACATTATTTTTATGAAAACTAGGGGCCTCCGCCCTCTGCGCTGGCCAACCCCTGTGTTTGGTTAATCCATCCATTATCCAACTCGCTATATCCTAACTACAGGGTCACGGGGTCTGCTAGAGCCAGTCTCGGCCAACACAGGGCACAAGGCTGGAAACAAACCCCGGGCAGGGCGCCAGCCCACTGCAGGGCGCGCACACACACACACACCAAGCACACACTAGGGGCAATTTAGAATTGCCAATCCACTTTGGACTGTGGGAAGAACCCGGACCACCCGTAGGAAAGCCACATAGACACGGGGAGAACATGCAAACACCACGCAGGGAGGACCCGGGAAGCGAACCCAGGTCTCAACTGCGAGGCAGCAGCGCTACCCACTGCGCCACCGTGCCGCTGTTTGGTTAATCGGATATACAATTTTAAAAGCTTTTTTTTTCTTTGGAATTGTTTCAATTTCATTAGTTGCACTTTTACTTTAAAGGTTTATTAAAAACAATATTTGGAATTACCTTTTCTTCAAGATCGCATAGAATTTTGAATCCGTTTTTGGAGACACATTGTGACAACGGAACGTATAACTGCACGTGAGTGAATATTGTTTCTGTATCTCTAATAAATAATCCGACTAATGGTTATCCCTGTGATTTGTTAATTGTCATAGCAAAAGCTATTCTCACGGTTAAGTGTAAATATTTTAATACAAATGGCATATCACGATCTCGTTTGGTGTCTAATGTTATTCGCGGAATATATACATCACCTTTCTTGTCGCCTGTTATAATTTGCATCACTTCTCCGTCATCATAATATACACCTGACCGAATTGTGTATTCTTTGAAATTAAACTTGTCATTGCTTTAACTGTTATGGGACCACAGATTCTCATAGCGTATAGTCCATTATTGTGTAAATCCACGTTTTGTGCATTGAATGATGCAAAGGCGAAAAGACTTTGTTTTCTACTCTTTGCCTTTCATTTCTGACCTCGATTTGTCCTGCTATTTTTTCAATTACACCTGGCTCTGATGATTAACTACCTTTTATTTGTGCTAATGCGATCTTTACTATTTTTTTTTTGATACTGTATCGACTGACGTAATAAAGTGTCACAAAAGTTTTACTTGAACAATTGTTGACTTCGTAACTCCAAACACAACTGTCTAGCACCCTCTCCAACCCCTCCTCCTCCAGGTCTCGCCTCCCCCTTACTGCATCAATCAGAACCTCGCTATCAGTCTTCCGTGCTGTACTCCACCCCCCTCAAACCTATCAGTCACTTAAAACAGAAAAGGCTTCAACCTGGCTGGGACGCTACAATACTTTCGAATTGTACTGCTTTGATATTCTGTACCTTTCTCTGCATGTGTATCGCACCAACGTTTATTTGAGCCTTTATTTCCGGCCCCGTGTATGGTTACATCTCTTTTTCACAAGACGGGGGTTTGTGGTGGGGTGGTGGTGGTGGTCTGCTGAACGCACACTAAGGATCAGCTGTCTTTCTGCTGCTGGCAAGCTGCCTGTTCTGCTTGTCGCATGTCGTTGTTGTTTTAAGAGCTGGGGGCACATGATGTGTGTCTGCCAAAAGCAATCCAACAACTGCTTGGTTAAATGTCTGTGGACTCCTTTTAAATGATGGCTCACTGCCTTATGTCGTGTGACATTGTAAAAACAATAACTGTCCTTTATTTCCGGCCCCTGGCATGGTTAAATCTATTTCCTGCAGGACGTATAACGCTGCTCCCGTTGTGAAGGCGGTGGGGGGGGCAGCTGCTGTCGCGTCGTGTCTTGCAAGAATCTTATGTTCTATATCCCCGCGAGACACTCCGTGGCCATTCTCTTTCGTCTCGCGGGTCTTTTATTTGTTTTCCGTGATGATCACGTTTCGTCTCCTAGTCATTCCATCCCACAGGATTTTTTTATAATAGTGAGACGTGCTATATAAATTAATGTTGTTGTTGTTGTAGGTTGGGAGAATACTTTCTTTCTCTTTAACTCGTAATTGAGACGTTTGGAATTCCAGCTCACAAAGTTCAGTTTGTTCAGAACCAATGTCTCTATGACCTCTTGTCAAAATTTATAGTCTTAAATTAAGGTAGTATATTATTACATAAGATAGCTTTAACCTTAATTTCCAATTTTACCAGGAGTTATGGATATATATGCTGGCACTTACAATTCTGGGGATAAAAAGGATAGAGTACAAATAGCTTGTTCTCTTTCTTTCCTCCCATTCCTTTTTAAAAGAGGAAGCCTGAAGATTTTGTGAAGAATTCAGTTAGACTGTAATATATGTGTTTGCTTTCTAGTTAAACTTTATCTTTAGTCCATGGTATTAGTTCTTCATATTATTTTAAATCGCTTGTGATTTGCACAGGAATCACTCAGTAACAACCAGCTTTATTGTGCTGTTTTGACACTTATCATGAGGAAATTGACAACATAGTCCAACTGCTATGGTAATCACTTTCTCCAACCATGAATAAAGTGTATCTGCACCCATCTATGGTACTGTTGTACAAGTTGTGAAGGAGATCCTGGTGTGTATTCATATAGTTGTTTTTGAAATACTATTTAAATTATGATACATGCCATAATGTTACCTTAACAATGACATCAGCTTTTACTCGTTATGCATATGCTTTCATGAGTTAATTAAGAAATGGAACTCAATTTTTTACCACATCTTCAGAATACATACTGTGAATGGAAAGAAAGAAGACATGCCTACATGCTGATCTCATGCATGAGCAACAGAGAAAAAAGAAATGTTTGCATCAAGATTTTCCTGCCTTTAGATGTCTCTTTGCCGTTATCCTTGATAAAGGTTTAATGAGAGATCTGAAGCAGATATCCTTCTTTATACCCACTGGTTTATTGATAATATTTAAGCAGCGTTAAAGCTAGATTGGCAGATTCTTATCTGTGATTCATTCATTGACACATAATGGTAGCACCTTCTTCGCACAACTGAGTCAACTGTATGCCCATTCTTGTTAATTTAATTCAAAAGAACATTTTCTGGAAGTGGTTTATTTAACAATAATTTGTTACAAATACATTTGTTTAGGATGTTTTGAGCATACTACTGGATGACTTGACATGTGGATTATGTGACAGAAGTAACGTGATATTTTTTCATGGAAGATTTTAGTACTGTCTGAAGTTGTCCTGTATTGGTCCTCATAGACTCTTATTTTGTAATAATAACAATAATAATAATTCTTTATATTTATATAGCATTTTTCTCACTATGCAAATATTATCATCAACCATTCTCCACTAAAACTTTAGAATAAAAAAAAATCTTATCCATTACTGCAAACTACAGGGAGTAAGTAACCTATAAAAATATAATTTTTGGGTGGAGTTTTCCTTTAAATACAACATTCAGAACCTTGCCACAGGATTGTTGTTGTTTGAAAAATACAGGAATTGTCACAACTTCACTGGAACAAAACTGAATAAAAATATTCAGGAATCATAAAAATATTAGCCTGAGTAATGGAAATTAGAGAAAGACACCACACAATGTTTTCTAGGATGTTACTTCATTTAGCCTTTATGTTGATTTTGAGTGTCTGCTTAAAATGAACTAGCTCTTAAAAAGCAAACCAAAAATGTACTATAAAAACAAAAAAAGAAGAATAGAGTACAAAATGTACAGGCAGAGATGTGAGAATATGGTTTTAAAAATCAATTTATAAAATGTCAAAAACACAGAGCCTTGAGATGAAATTGCTGCTGTAATATCACACATATATGAGTTCATGCACATCAGATGCACATTGCTGGTTTTGATGTGACATTTTAAAGTTTTTATTTATTTGTGTGAACTCCCACCAAAGATGAAAGTTCTCCTGCCATTCAGTCTCAGCACTGGAAGAATATAAATATTCTAAAATTGATTTTTTTTTTCATATTTGGTATTTTTTCAAACTATTACAGACAATTTGATTAATGTTTATAAATATAAATCTATCCATAGGGCATAAAACGGAAATATCAGAAAATAAGGTAGGACAGACTCAATTAGGTTACCTTCATTTGAGAAATGAATCAGAAAAGGATTCAGGTCAAAATGATCTATTTTAGCAGTTTAACTTGCAAGTATTACCTTGTAACACACATTTGTAGATAACAAAGTGTTTTGGAATTTGAAAATATGACAGCCTCAAGCCCAAGATCAGTCTCCTTGATATGCAGTAACTGTGTACATTAGAAGACATGTACAATTTTTGTATTCTTGTGTCTTTGTCTGTCCTGAATAGAACATAACTAATCTTTCATCGGGGCGGCACTGTGGCGCAGTGGGTGCGCTGCTGTCTCGCAGTTAGGAGACCTGGGTTCGCTTCCAAGGTCTACCCTGCGTGGAGTTTGCATGTTATCCCCGTGTCTGCGTGGGTTTCTTCCGGGTGCTCTGGTTTCCTCCCACAGTCCAAAGACGTGCAGGTTAGGTGCATTGGCTATCCTAAATTGTCCCTGGTGTGTGTGCTTGGTGTGTGGCTGTGTGTGTGTGTGTGCCATGTGGTGGGCTGGCGCCCTGCCCGGGGTTTGTTCCTGCCTTGCGCCCTGTGTTGGCTGGGATTGGCTCTAGCAGACCCCCGTGACCCTGTGTTAGGATATAGCGGGTTGGATAGATAATCTTTCATCATTGTCATCAAATCAAATTGTCACTATTGTGATAAAAATCATAAGCTTATTGTTGAAGGTGTAATATAAAAGAAGAAACAATTCTCATTATTTTGGTGTCATTATTAATTTTTGATGATTTTTTTCACATGACTATTATGTTTTTCTTGTTCTTTATTATTTTTATAAGTATTCAGTTGATGCCATTTTGTTTCTTGACTGTTGCTGCCATTTTTTAAATGATTTTGTACTGCAGTGTCCATGTTATTTATGGTTGCCAATTCTGTTTCTGGTCATATGACTCAGAACGGTCATGGGACACTGACTCATATTTCACTGCCTATACAGTATAAGATGGCACAACACAGGCACAGCTAATAATTGACTAACTGGAAAAACAACAACAACAACAGCAAACACTAAATTTTTTTTTGTTGTTGTTTTTGTTTTGCATGTGCCTTGTGTTTGTTCCCTGAGTCCCATTTCCTGGTCCTTGCTCATCACAAAGCCAGTCATAAATCTTTGTGGGTAAGCAATCAGTTCTCCTATGTGAACAGAAGGGAAAAAGTGACCCAAAGCCTGTAAAAACTGCTGTGTTCATCATGATGAAATAATAATTTTCTTATATTGAAACAACAGAAAAGATTTTCTTTCAATTTTGTATTATTTAAACAGTAAATTAAAAGTTGTATGTAAATGCAAATTTATATGCAAAGAATTAACTAAGAAATTCAACTTCATGGAAATACATTTTAGCTGTCATCAAATAAACAAAAAATATGCATAGAAAGCAGTATCAAAGACTGATTCCTTTTGAATACTTAATGACAAATACTTCTGCCTACACTAGCTTTTACAATGTTTTCAGTAATTTAAGTGCACTGTATAGCACTTTGCAATCCCACATTGCAAGAAACTGCCATTTCGTTTTATTTATTTAACATTTATTTAACCACAAGACTCTTTTTAGAGGAAAGCATTTAAAAAAAAAAAGACAAGGTCATGAGTACAGTCAACTTTAATAAGATCAAGAAAAACATTATCAAAGATAGGAATGAGTGTTCTTGATACTTTTATTGGCTAAAGTTATTGGTATAGGAGCATTTTAAAAGCTATGGAAGGTTTTTTTCATTAGGATACAAAGATATGATGACAATGCAAGAACGTATGCAGCCTTGAAACATGTTTCTCAATGATACAGTAAATGTGTCTTATTCTTATAAAGAAAATAGATAACATGTAGCACTCTGTGAAAATGTCTTTAACTGCTGTCTCAGTTTAAGAATCATAGCAACAGATGTAACTGTACTTCACTGATTTTACTATTCAAGAACATACAAGTAGCCATTTTTAAAGGTTATTCTTTATATAAAGTTATCCTTTATACAAAGTCTTGAATTATAATAAGCAAATGCTTAAATTATTTGTTATATTGATAAAAAATGGATTCATTGGTAAAAATGTGTAATGTAAACTAAGAGGTGGGCTCAAATCAGAAGGAGTCTCACCTGATTTAATATTAAATGATCCTATAAAGTTTACTAAGTGAGACTTTGTTAGGCTTAGTTGCACTGTTATGCAGTTCTTTTCTTAAAAGCCCTAGTGTCTTCATCTTTTTATTGGCTCTGAGAAATTAAGCATTGCCATGCAAAGGCACAAAGTTTACATAAAAAGACTTAAATGAATACATGCAAAAACATTTGTAACACTGTGTGTAATTCTGGTCACCGTGGTGTATAAGATACAAAGCATATAAGTATATATATATACTATATATATACTCAAAAAAAAATGTGAATTTCCCATTGGGATTAATAAAGTATCTATCTATCTATCTATCTATCTATCTATCTATCTATCTATCTATCTATCTATCTATCTATCTATCTATCTATCTATCTATCTATCTATATTTTTTTTTTATTTTAATATGATGTCACATTTTGACACTAAGAACAATGCAAAAGTTGAAGATGCACAATACAATCTTCAGCTACATACACTTCCAGTAATTCTAATTATAACTGCTGTCAATGGATCATTTAACTATCTGAAGAAACCTACACAATGAGAAGGGTAGGATTGAAATTTCACATAGATGGTATCTGAGCTGTTGGGAAATAGATATTATGTGGACATAACCACAGCCATTCCATCATGATATGGACATAGAGTAATTAAATAATATTAAGTGCAAGAGTCTGTAGGGCTGGAAATAACCCTTATAAAACTCGCTGATAAGTTCAATGAGGCTTTACAAGTTCGTGTTTTATATTACAAAAGCACCCCTTCTTTAAAATATGTTTAATTGCCTATCATTCACTTAATTTAATAACATACAAATGATTTTTTTCTTGTGTAAATAAGTAAGGTATCAAATGCACTGGATACTTCTGAAAATAATTTTTATACGAAAAGTTACAAGGTGTATATATTTACAAAGAAATACAAAGGAAAGTATTAGAAATAATTTATCATTCTGTAAAATGATAATTTATGGTGGCTTTATATTGGCCCAAATTAAAATGTGCCAAATAATCAATTTATAATTATTTTTATAATTTCTATTGTTTAATGCAAAATTTTACTGTTACTTGTAGTCTGTATGTATGTTCCAGAGTTTATCATCATTTCTGTGAATTAGACTATTAATAAAATGTTAAGTTTGGATACAATTGTCTAAATATCACTTAGAAATAAGAAAATGTTTATCAGTTTAAAAAAAGTTGAGGAATTTTTAAATAGATGGTTACTGTGTTAAGAATGGACTGTGTGTTGAACTTCTTTCATGTCTGGCAGCTGTCTTGTTCCCGTGGCCATTGTCATACATACTGGCAGCCTTGAGCTCTCCATGGAAACATTGATGTTGCTGCCTAACGATTGCCTAGTCCTTATGAGCTGGCTCATTTAATTTTTGTCTGGTTACTCACTTGGTGAAGGAACATCTATCTTGGGTTTTTGTTTGTGCAGGTACTGGCTGCCAGGTTTATGTTTTGTCTTTACAACTGCCAAACATATGCCACTAGCTTCTACATCACGTTTGTCAACTCAGTTTACCGGTTTCTCTTAGTCTTTGTACTGTTACTTGTGCAGACTCTCAGCCAATCAGTGACTCCTCCTTTACATGGGTCTTTGTGCGGCTGACACATTTCAATTACACATCCAAAGCCTTTATGTCTTATCAGTTTGCCTGCAAATCTTTTTGTGTCAACTGCCACCCAGTAAAGCAGCCTGCTGATTATTTTTTGAGTTCCTCTGTCTAACCCTAGCCCATGATTTGAATTAGAGAATGGTGTCCCACCTGTCTAGACTCCTTGATATTGTATGCATAGTTGGCTTGATCCATACTTTCCTGTGACTCTAAATTCTAGCCCTGCATTGTATATATAAATAGCTTTGTGTGAAAGATTTTCTGGAAATAAACCCAGCTTTGTTGTTGCTCTTGTTTCTGTATAGTGTTTAGATGCCTGATCTTGGCCACCTGAACAGAATATCATCAGCAAGCCATTTGTGAATTTTAAGAAAATGTGTAATTTAAATTTAATCTATAGATGCTTGACAAAATTTAAAGACCCCTTTTGAGAAAAGCGGGTCTAACTACTAATCTAATGACAGGCAAGCTACAGATATACTATTTGAAACCCATTATCTGGGGTTATTCCACTGGGAAATGCTGATAAAGCAGCTGCTCCACAAAATGAGAATATTTGTGTCTTTCTGGTCCACATCACTTAGACAGGTGTGCATTTTTCTTAATACGGAAGGCATTATTTTCCTAATGTGCATTTCTACACTCAAACTCTCAAATTTGGGGCCTTATTAATATTTTTTTCTTGAGTGGTAGGTTTTCAAGTTCACATTGTATAGATAAGGACAAAGTTAGTAAACCTTTTTATAACAAGGGTATTGAAATCAAGAGAGAATCAGAAGTCAGAAACAGGTAAGCAAACATCAGAAACACACTTTATATTTTTCTTCTTCTTAGTTTCTGCCACACTAAATCTGTTATAAATATGTATTTCACAGAATTTTCTTTTTGCTTTTTTTATTCAAAGTCTACTTCAGATGGTCAGAATCTTCCCTTGTAGTCTTATCTTCTAAGTAATGTGGTGATGTCAGCAGTGCACAATAGTGTAAATATAAGAAATTCAAGAATAGATGAAAGATAAACAATGTTGACAGGTTCTTTTAGAGGACTTACAAGGGAAAAGAAATACTAAATGTTAAAATAGACATATTTAAAAAAACATTGCAAGATGTGTCAGGCCCCCATCCTTAATAACCCAGCTTTTACAAAAATTATTGTCCAGATGTTTGCCTTTTAGAATTAATTGGAGTTGCTTTCTTATTGGTGTTTGATGGATAGAAACACTCAAATTCAATAATGTTTCCCTAGAGAAAAAAAATACTATAACACTAAAAAAGGGGTCTACCAATTCAATATACTGTAGTATTAATCTTAGGGAAAATCTTATTAGTTTTTTTTGCCAGGGGCGATGCCCTTTCTGCAGTGATTCAACTGATATAAAGCTACAAATCCAAGTTAGAACAGGTGGTTCCTGTCTCTTCAGTTGTGTGGCTTCTGTGTGAAATACTATATTTTGAGAGGAAGATGAAAGTGCTCATGGTTTGTCTTACCTCATTCTATACCCCCCTTAAAGGAAAGGGATTCACTAGATTTGCTTACCTGAATATAGAAGCAGGACTGTTCCAGACACAGACAACACACTCTGTTACATGAAACTTTACTGACAAGCACATTCAGGACCAACAATTGTCACATACAATATGTAGAAAGAGAAGAAATAACTCCCAGGCTTGGTTTCTTCAAGCACCATACAGTCAATACAGTGGGGTAATACCAAGGTTTATTAGATTTTTCATTATCAGCTACCGATTAATATTTTCTCTCTCAACATCAACGGCACCTCTGAAAATCTTGCAGTAAACTCTCTTAAACCCTGGAGAAGGGCAATAAAAACACAATCACATTAGAAATGACTGATTTATAGTGCAGGATCTTGTGAAGAAATACCTTTTTAGTGTCTATCTCTTTCTGTTTTTAATGTGAAGTTTGCTAAGTGCTTTCTGAAGTCCTCTTTACTTAAGGAATGCAATGGTGAAAGCAGAAGAAAAAGAAGATGCTCTCAGGTTCATCTAAAGCTCCCTCTACCTTTATGGGCATGTTCTTCAAGTGTAACATTTTTGAAGATCTGTCATGTCAAAAGAAATTGCAGTTTTCACTGGTCCAGAAGATATTAAACTACCATGAACTTGAAAGGGCAAGTGTTGGAATATTGCTTCATTTAATTCACATTCTGATGTTGAAGTTTAAAAAGGTTGCCTTGGCTACAAGTTTTGTTTTAAATCAAATCAACCATCCCTTCTGCTGAGGAAAGACTAATTCTAATCAACCATAGAGGAGTGATGAAAAATGGAAAATGTATAAAGTAGCAAAGAAAAAGACAAGAATGCAAAACTTTAAGTCCCACTAGACCCCCTAATACAAGTTAAGCACTGACTGATGGATTTGGTGCTTTCATTAATAAAGGGTTTGCTTTTCTTTTGTATATGTACTGTACTTCTGTCTCTCGATTCTGTAGTGACAGTCACTTTTTAGTAACTACTGGATTAAGCTTAACCTCTGCAGCTCAGGATTGATTCCTAGGTGATCTAGAATGTCCTAACACAGTGGTTCCTAAGTTTAGTTCTGCGGACCCCTGTGGCTGCAGGTTTTTGTTCAAACGAGCTTCAAAATCAGTGGCACGCTTTCCCTCAACTTAATTTGATTGTTCAGTTAGCTGCTCTTTTATTCTCTCCCTTTTATTCAGCATTTAACAAAGCAGATGTAGGGTGAGATTTATATTTAGAGATACTTGTATTTTTACTATAGCTTAACTCTCTTTTGTCATGTTCCTATTAATATGCCTTTTCTGCTTTCTTAGTTGTATCCTAAAAATGATCGCTATGGACAAGAGGAATGGACATTGGGCAAACAACTCTGAAAGACTTGTATCTACCTATGTCTGACCATTAATGTGCTCATTAATAAACAATGGCTTAAATAACCAGGACTCTTGGAAAAGTGGAATGATGTTTATCATGATGCTAATGAAAATCTTAAAAATAAAAATAAAAATATAATAAATTATATCTGTGTAACATTATAGAAATGCTTCCTATATTCCAAGCAAAATATAGAAAACATAGTTTTGTACCTTCTGTATTTATACCAAAACATTTGCTCCCTAATGGCTACTACAGAAACTGCACCTTGAGCTTCATAGTACTGAATGCCTGATTCTGAGGTGCCGGGTTCAGCTTAATTTAAAGGGGGTTCTTCTGTTCTCCCAGTGGGTGCCCCTGTTTCTGGGGTATTCATTTAGATTTCATCCTCTTTTGCTAGAGCTGTTTTTTCATCCCTTTTACAATTGACTGATTTCTGGTGTTTCTAGCTTTCAACACTGGTATGCAGAAGTAATCTCCATTTGCCAGGTTCCTCTTCTGTCTATTCATCTTTGTTGGGCTTTCCTTTGCTTTCATTTATTAAAACATCTATCACATTAGCAATAAAATACAAACTTAAAAATAGCTGTTTGTGTTGTCTGCAGCTATGAGAGCTCATTTGTCTCCTCAATTTAAAAGATAGTTTAGTGGTAACTGATAACACATCTTCACCAGTTCCTTATGATGCATGTTTATTAATTTGTTAGATCTGGTCTCCTGTAATGATTTAATTTTTCACCAACTAAACATTATTTTGAAAGACTAATAATTTACTGTTGGAATGTTAATCTATCTTTATGTTTGGTGTTTTGCCTAATGGCAGGTAATAGCCATTCATATTCATGATTCTATGCTTGAATAATAATATGTGTACTCTGTACATCTGCATTCAGGAAAATGAGAATTCCATTCTGTCTATGACAAAATGCACTTGAAGCTTTAATTGTGACTAACAGGTTATAAAGATCTTTAATAACATATTTATTCAAACATACTTTTAGCACCTTTAACAAGGCTCAGAAGGTATTTTAACAATTTCCTTGACCCAAATGTGCTTTAATTTATTGCTTCCACTTTTTGACTCAGCTGAGACTGCATAGAGTTATTTGTCTTGATTTCCTCTTAATTTATACCATTGTCGACAGTCTCAAACCTAACAAGAAACTCATCTTTAAGAATGCCATTTTAGCATTGTCTAGGATAATCCTACGTACTGTGCAGACTGTATCATGTCATTGAATGACACACATGACAAGATACAGAAGCGTCTAGCTTGTCACTAGGTGCTATTACAATAACATTTATTTATTTTTGACTTTTACTTTGCTGATCAGTATACATTTAAGGGTCATATATAACTTACAAAATGCTAAAATATATGGATTTTATTTGAAAAATATTAAATGGCCTTGAAAGACATTGCAGACACCTCTGCAATCTGTGCTCTTGGATTAGGTGGTCATCCATTCAAGTGTCTTATTGCTAAATACTGACTGTCAGATATCTATTGAGTAATCTTCTATATTACCACAGCCTTCTCCTTTTACTTGCACTTTATTCTATCATTCTTTTATATAGTGTAATTAGTTTGGCAGATGTAGGTGCAGTCTTTGATGGGAATTCACACCTTCTGGTAAATGAACTAAAACATAGATTAAGAAAGAGAAATTGCTAGATGTTTTTCATTGTAGCTTTGCTTTTAAATTTGTAGGAAAAAATATTTACTGTAATTATTTGTAATTTTCTTAAGAACTCTAAAACAATTACTTTTTTGTTTCTTCATATGAAAATAATGACAATATATTCCTATAAATATAGTAAGGATAATGTATGCTTCTCTATTCCCATCATCAGCACTATTTTTGGCAATGTCATGGGCAATTTTGAATTGAAAAGGGACTTGTCCTTAAGTTATTATCTTAAGGTGATACAGTGCTCTATTTCTTATATTCATAACAGAAATAAGATGGATGTGTAGACAGAATGGTAAAATCTTGTATTGAGGGCATTGCATTTTTGATTTATTTAATACAAGCTGATACAGTATTTGCTCATATTGTTTTTTTCATTCTGACACTACTCCATATTTCTTGAATCTATCTACTGTACTCTAGTTTTTTTATTTACAAATTATAATGTTTAGGTGCATCGGCAATTCTAAATTGTCCCTAGTGTGTGCTTGGTGTGTGTGTGTGTGTGTGTGCGTGTGCGTGTGTGTGTGTGTGTGTGTGTGTGTGTGTGTGTATGTGTGTGTGTGTGTGTGTGTGCCCTGCAGCGAGCTGGCGCCCTGCCCGTGGTTTGTTTTCTGCCTTGTGCCCTGTGTTAGCTGGGATTGGCTCCAGCAGACCCCCGTGACCCTGTAGTTAGGATATAGTGGGTTGGATAATGGATGGATGGATTTTAATGTTCTTTGGCAGGCTATTATTGTAAAAGATGTTTGGTTCTCAGTGCATCTGTCTAAATATACAATACATTTTTATAGTAAATTAACATAAGTAAAGTGGAACCCCAGGTTACGACCGTATATTGTTCCAAAACTCTGGTCGTAACCCGATTTGGTCGTGACCTGAAGTAATTTCCCCCATAGGATTGTATGTAAATACAATTAATCCATTCCAGACCGTACGAACTGTATGTAAATATATTTTTTTTAAAGATTTTTAAGCACAAATATAGTTAATCATACCATAGAATGCACAGCGTAATAGTAAACTAAATGTAAAAACAGTGAATAACACTGAGAAAACCTTGAACAACAGAGAAAACTAACATTGCAAGAGTTCGCACTATAGCGATATGAACCGCTCGCTAAAAACACTTTTTTTAATGAGTTTTAAGCACAGGGAAAAAAATGAACATTTGAAAAATCCGTAATTTAATAAACAACCAGGAAAAGTAACATTGCAACAATGCACGCTACGAACCAATCGCTGTAAACAGAAGTGAAGTGGAGGTTAAAATCCAATAGAAAAAAGTATTCATTAAATACAACGAGGTTAAAACAATGCTCGAATCAGTCTCTTTAAAAACAAGACCGGTGCATTCTTTAACTGCCTTCTCGACCTTATGTGGCCAGCCCTCTCTCTCTCGCACGCTCTCTCTCTCACTCACTCGCTCTCTCTGTCTCGCTCGCTCGCTCGATCATTCTCTCGCTCGCTGCACAGGGAATGTACAGGGAGAGACTGAACACATGCAGAAATCATCAGCGCACACAAACTGAAAGGGAAACTGGCTTGTTCATATACAGAGTGTGTGGTCGTGAACAGATTCAAAAGTTTGGTGAACTTTTTGGTCGTAACCTGATTTGTATGTGTTCAGAGACATTCGTGAACCGAGGTTCCACTGTATGAGTAAGTTCTCTTTAAAAACTGAGGTATGTTCTGACTTATACTCTCACTATTATGTTGGTTTTGAAACTTACAGTAATACAATGTGTAATTAATATGAGATATAGCTGGTATACCATTATATTTAGAATACATTCAAACCGATGACTTCCAACCGTAGCAGCACTAACAATAGCCAGTGTTAGGACCTATTGGTTACATCTTGTATATATACTGTAATAATCAGTATATTTTTTTAATGGCTTGCAGATGTTCTGCTCTTTGATGAAAGGTGGGGAGAGACAACAGGAGCATCATGAACTGAGTCCATTGAACATCTAGCAGTATAATCTAAGGTCACTAATAGTCTTATTAACACTAGAATCCCTGAAGCCTACGTAAGAAACTCGTAATCCTGGCCCACCTTAAATCCCGTTGCACCTCCCCATCAGTGTCTGTCAAGGCGGGGGATGGGACAACAGGCTGCTTGTTGCTTGTGCTGATCGGCACATTTACAAAACAAAAGACACTGATGGAGAGGTACGAAGGGATTTAAGGTGGGCTGGGATTACAAGTTTTTTTGTAGGCTTCAGGGATTCTAGTGTTAATAAGATGTGCAGTAAAACCCTTTCAGCTCACTAAGGAATATTAGGTCAGAGAGGATGTCATGTTATTGTTTGAAAACTGCTCATCTGGTTTATTCCTGCATTGTGTTTTTGCAAACTTGTTATCTTTTTTACATTAACTTTTAGTCGACCAAATGCTTCTAATTGGAGAGATCATTCTTCAGATGTGTATGATTAAAATCTCCAATAATAATCATTAGAGAACTGGAGCACTTATTTGCTAGTTCTGTACTTTGGTCATCTAAAGCCTATATCAAATTACGTGACTTTTTGTTGTGGACTAATCAGATTTCCTGACTGCAGCCAGTGCACCATGTCAAACTTTATTATGATGGTACAATCAGTCTTGTCATCGCTACATTCTATGCATTGTACTGCTGGATGAATGTTCATTGGTTCTCAGCTTTTGCACTCAATAAGACTGCCCCAGTGATTAAAAATAACATCTATCCAGTCGCAGACTAGTTGGTCTCAGTCATTGGTGGTATGTTGATTGGCTTCTCAGGAACGTGTCACTTACTGGCTAAGATTATGTAAATGAAGACCAAGACTGAAAATCACTGGAAAAGTGGTCAAATGTGACATAGGCTTAAGATTTCCAGTGCTGAGTGGGAGTATAAACTCCATCTAGAATGATGGACATGAATAAAATTGGGTTTACAGTTGGCAAACAGGTTATCTGGTAGTGGAGAACACTGTTTTGAGAGAAATGTCCATCCATCCATCCATCCATCCATCCATCCATCCATCCATCCATCCATCCATCCTCTTCCGCTTATCCAAGATCGGGTCGCGGGGGCAGCAGCTTGAGCAGAGATGCCCAGACTTCCCTCTCCCCGGCCACTTCTTTTAGCTCTTCCGGGAGAATCCCGAGGCGTTCCCAGGCCAGCCGGGAGACACAGTCCCTCCAGCGTGTCCTGGGTCTTCCCCGGGGCCTCCTCCCGGTTAGACGTGCCCGGAACACCTCACCAGGGAGGCGTCCAGAAGGCACCCTGATCAGATGCCCGAGCCACCTCATCTGACTCCTCTCGATGCGGAGGAGCAGCAGCTCTATTTTGAGCCCCTCCCGGATGACTGAGCTTCTCACCCTATCTTTAAGGGAAAGCCCAGACACCCTGCGGAGGAAACTCATTTCAGCCGCTTGTATTCGTGATCTCGTTCTTTCGGTCACTACCCATAACTCATGACCATAGGTGAGGGTAGGAGCATAGATCGACTGGTAAATTGAAAGCTTTGCCTTACGGCTCAGCTCCTTTTTCACCACGACAGACCGATGCAGAGCCCTCATCACTACGGATGCTGCACCGATCCGCCTGTCGATCTCACGCTCCATTCTTCCCCCACTCATGAACAAGACCCTGAGATACTTGAACTCCTCCACTTGGGGCAGGATCTTGCTCCCAACCCTGAGAGGGCACTCCACCCTTTTCCAGCTGAGGACCATTGTCTTGGATTTGGAGATGCTGATTCCCATCCCAGCCGTTTCACACTTAGCTGTGAACCGATCCAGAGAGAGCTGAAGATCACGGCTTGATGAAGCAAACAGAACAACATCATCTGCAAAAAGCAGTGACCCAATCCTGAGCCCACAAAACTGGACCCCCTCAACGCCCTGGCTGCACCTAGAAATTCTGTACATAAAAGTTATGAACAGAATCAGTGACAAAGGGCAGCCTTAGCGGAGTTCAACTCTCACTGGAAATGGGTTTGACTTACTGCCAGCAATGCGGACCAAGCTCTGACACCGGTTGTACAGGGACCGAACAGCCCTTATCAGGGTGTCTGGTACCCCATACTCTCGGAGTACCCCCCACAAGATTCCCCAAGGGACACGGTCGAATGCCTTTTCCAAGTCCACAAAACACATGTAGACTGGTTGGGCAAACTCCCATGCACCGTCCAGGACCCTGCTAAGGGTGTAGAGTTGGTCCACTGTTCCACGACCAGGACGAAAACCACACTGTTCCTCCTGAATCCTAGGTTCGACTATCTGACGGACCCTCCTCTCTAGGACCCCCAAATAGACTGAGAGAAATGTGACATTTACAAAAAAATAAATACTACCACAGGCTTTTCTAAATCTGATTCATGACATTCTCTGAGCAGTCACTATCCCAATAAATCCAGTGGTAAATCAGACTCAGATGTGTTAACCAAGCGCTTTGAGTAATGAGAAAAGCACTATATAAATGCAAAGAATTATTATATATATTATTATTAACCATGTTGTTGCAAAACAGACAGTCAATATGCAATAATAGTCCATATTCATTTTAATAAGAAGTTGTAAGTTCACATCCATATGTCTAGGGGAGTAAAAAGGGTAAAATATTTAAACTTCAGTTTCAACTTTAGAAAAACACTAATTTCATAGATAGAGTACAGAACTACAGTTACAAAGATAGAATGTAAAAAATAATTTGCTTAATTGCTGCATTTGCAAACATGCTTTGTTGTTACTAATATCTAGGAAATATGCATAAAAAGGTAGAATGCTTTTATTTATTCAAATTAGTTGTTAAATGCGAGCCATAAATTAATGCCTTTTGAGTTTGATAGATTTTACTATAATTTTTAGATATCTAAGGGAAAAGACTACAGTCAATTATGTTACTAAAATATTGCAGTCATTACTCTAAGAAATAAATGTAATACCATATGGAAATCATTTGTAATACTCATGTACAATGTTAACATATTGTAAAAGAAGTGGGTTATAGGAACAGGCGCTGTTCACTTATGAGATAATATAAGAATAGGTACAGTTTTAAAAATTGCTGGCACAAAAAGCAATTTGTCAAGCACCTGGGCATGATAATTAACAAATAAAATCCCATTGGGACCATGGAAAAATTTAATTCAGTGGAAGTCAAGAGGAAATAAATCATTAATATGCTAATATGGTTGTAGCTCGTCTGACTTTTATGGCTATCATTGTGCAACTGTGACAGAATACAAAAAGAAATGCAGCATTTCAGATATTTATCGTAATCTCCAATGTCAGTTTAAACTCTTTAAGTTCTTGATGGATGATGTTTGCATCCTCTAATCTATTCATTTTTTAACATAATATAATAGTTTGGTCTGCAGGGTTGCCAAAGTCTATTGTGGAGGCTGGAAGGGTGATACTTTCTGCCAGCTTGTCAGAGCTAAAAGAAAAAAAACAAATGCATGAAACGCAGGAAAAACTTTTTTCAGAACTCAAAAGAGTTTGCTAGAGCGCAAGTGGTGAACAGGAATGTGATGAGCAACTTTCACTGGAATCATGTAATTTGATGAATCATGGAAAAGACATGCATGCATACATACAAAAAAAAGAAAACATGATAACATTAAAGTAGCATGCACTTTCTTAAAAAACTATGAAAAAAATGTACATTTCCTTACAACAAAGAAATGAGAAGCATATTTGTACACCACAAAAAATATTCCATATCCAAATCAAACATTTTATTGAAGAATTTATTCTATAGCACATATGAACAGTTTTTGATGCACTAGTTACTTCTTGGACTGGCACAGTGGTTAACTGCCTCCCTATTCCAGAGTTGTGCAGGCACTGCTTGTTGATGTATCGGTGTTGGTTTCCTTCCAGTTAATCTGATTTTTACCCACATTGTTAAATTAATTGGTGACTCAAAATTGGCGAAGTGTGAATGAGTGACCTCTTGGTGTCCCCCCCTTTTTGTGTCCTATGTGGGTGACACAGACAGTAGCTCAGCTCAGCAAAACCAAGATATGGACAAGCAGCTTAGAAAATGAATGAGTTTGTTTTATTTTTAAGCTTCTTTGACTTTTGGTAAATGGAATCATGATGAATTTCTACAGCAGTTTTTCACTTTCTATATAAGAGTGTCAGCAATTACATGTTACTTCTGAAAAAAAGCAGTAAACTAATTGAATTTTTAAAAAATGTTTGCTTCAGAAATGTACAGTGTATAAAGAAGTTGATAGGTATTTCTGTTTTTGATTAATTTTTTGACAAAACATATTTATTGATGAATATATGAGAAATGCCTGTAAGACAATTCATTTACTCTTTATTAATATTGCAGTGAAAGGAGTCAGGTTCGTAGAAGAATCTCAGAATTCCCTGGCATGGACTTAATTTCTTTAAGTGTTTTCTATTGAATCTTTATAGTTTCATGAACAACCAATAGATTGTACATTTTCATTCTGTAAGAACCAGACTTTTTAGTGTATTTGATCTTACTTTACCATTACAAAAAAGATGGTTATATTAGAATTTTAATGTAATATTTTTTGATTTTTTTTCTGTGTACTGGGTATACTGATAATGTACTTTATAGTACGCTAAACTGTTATTCAACAAGAGGTTTATTTTTTTATATTTCATCCCGACTTTAATTCCAGCAAAGTTCTGCCTAGTCCATAATAGTTAAAGTAGTCCAGTTAAATAAAATACTTGGTTTAAGCCTTCATCATAGAGTACCATGTATGATTAGTCTTGATGGTAAAAGGAGTTTTTTCATGGTTAAATTATGTTGCAGCATTTTTGCGTGGTTTTAACAAGAGACACTTAGTAATGCTGTACAATGGTTTTGCTTATCTTAATGCCAGTAGAAGCCCCTGTAATGGAATGCCTTGCCCAAAACTGCTCTGATTGTCTCCATTGAGATTGTAAGTATTTTTTGTTTTCGCCTTGAATATCTCACAGAAAGACCAACACAAATACATAATTAAGAGTTAAGGCTTTTGAGTTTGTAACTAATAGATTATAAATCTTTGTAAATGCTCCAAACCTTTAAAGTAAACTGAATCAAATTGAATATACAGAATACTGTACCTCATAAAAATGCATACTCAACCAGATGAATAATTGTGGACTATTTAGTTACCCAAAACAAATACACTACTGTATGTGACATAAATTATAAACTCTGAGTCTGGTGAAAGTCAAGCTTTCTTTAACACATACTGTATGTCACAGATGTCTGGTCACACTTATAGGTAATCTAACTTAGACACCATTAAAATATCCGACTACGCCACCCAGTTTTATTAAGAGACTGGGAACTCCTGAAATTTACCAATAATAGCACACAGGTTTCTTTAAATTGGGCGGTGAGTAAACACACAATGAAAGACACAACAGTAATTTCAGAAAAAGGCAACAGTAAGTTCTATTGTACAAGACAATATAAGGTACATTAAAAAGATAAACGAACATAACAGAACCTAAACATATCAGGAATTAATTTCCTTTTTTTTAAAAGGAAAATACACAGTCCACACTCTAAAAGTCCGTAAAAACAAGAATTGTAGGATACAACCTTTAGTGGTGCAGAGTCCAGTTTGGGCACTGTGTTACCCCAACACTTAATTGTTCAACTGTCCATGGATTCACTCTGTTCCCCGGCAGAAGTTGTGTCAAATTGTTGACTCCCTGTCAGCGTCTCTTCGTTGTTCCTTTTTCTTCCACTCTGGGCTCCTTGTGTGGCTGGGACCTAGGCACGCCTCATTCCTTGTCTGTCAGCTTCGCTTGGTCCTCTCATGCGGCTTCCCTCTTTCGCTGGACCCACAACTGGCGTCTCCTTGTGGAGCTGTCTCTTCCTCCCTGGAAGTAAATGTTGCCGTCCTTGTGCCTCACGTCGTGCCAGCCAGGTACCCTTGTCTGCCTGCGAGCCCCTGTGCCCTGTCCGAGTGTCTTGGCAGCGTTTCCTGTGGACTCTCCCTTCTGCCTTCTGCTGGCCAGGAGTTTATATTTACTTCAGCCCCTGCTGTTGTCAGTCCTGGACAAACAGTTTAATCAATGGCACATCTAAATTGCCTGGGTTTAACAATTAATAAAAACACAAGTTAATAAAATGTATGGTTACCAAACATTAATAAGTACAGATATACTGATTAGAAACCAATATTTCCAAGCCAGGTAAATACAGGCATCTTCCAAGGCTAGACTTCAAAGCAGTGACTCCCTTGCAGGACAGCAAATACAATTAATAAGTACAGACAGCCTTTTAACTTCTCACCCCCCAGTCCCAACAGTGGGTGCCTAATGGAACCACCCAGTGCACAAAAAAAATGTAAAAGTGTCCCCCTCTGACACATACATGATTATTTTCATTAAATTATTAATTTAGGATGAAGGCTGGCAGAATGTTACCTACAACTGTTCAGGACACAAATAATACTCACTACTGTAGAAAGGCAAAGTGTATTATTAAAGACCTCAGCCATTCTGCACATCCACTTCTCCCACTCTTTCCTTCTCACATATGAATCCAGATCATGTACACTCACCTCAATACATTTAGGGATTAGAATAGATTTCCTTTCAGAGGTGGAAAGTTTACAGAACACTCAATCATGACTAATCATGGCTAATACTCATAATACTGTCAAAAATACAGTAACATAAAAAAGGTATGTAGTAACACAAAAAAAAATTGCTGTGTGTAGAGTTGGTGTTCAACTTAGCCATGTTGAGCAGCACAGATCAAAACAAAAGGGCCCTCCAAGTGTCAGAAAACAGATGAGACCCTGTGAAAAATAATAATAATAACAAAACACAAGGCATTTCTATCTTCTTCATGGAAGAAAAAAGTGAGAATCATCATCCCAGATCAGAAACAAAAATAATCTCCCAGCTATGTGTAGTGCTATGTTTATTGCTAGTCTGTGGCCATTTGTTGGTTGCAGCATTAGTACAGGCAGGAAAAGAGCTGAGAATATGCTACCTCTGCAGCTTTCACTACAACTTTTCTAACTGCTTCTATGTAGAGTGTATGATACTATGGCTGACAATGCTGCTGCAAGTATGTAAGAAGCAAAAGGCGTATGCCCTTTGCAGCCTCTAGCGGCTAGCTTTGGCAGTTTCTAGAAAGTGTTACCCTATTGTTTTCCTATGTCCCTCAGCTGTAAGTATGAAAGACCTCATGGCGATTTATGGTTAGCTATTATTTGGCACATGACTGTACTTTCTGTTCCCTGATTCTCAAATAAAACTGTCAACCTGTGCTGTCACTACACCAACAATAAAGCATTATGTTTTAATAACATGACCTTGTAATTGCAGCACTTGTCCAAAAACAAAATGGCAATGAGGTAAACATAAAACTTAAAGTTAATAAAAATTGCTCCAGTAGATCCACAGCGGATTCCATCACCTTGCTACTTCATACAGTACTGGTCCACCTGGACAACAAGAAAGAGAATTATGTGTAAATGCTACTATTGGGAATTCTTGAAACAGTACAGAAAATAAAATGAAAGTCTCAATGATTTTAACTGAACATGGCTGCAGCCTACCATGCATGTTTTTATTACTAACAGCAGGATAAACAACGACAAATATTAAAGAGGAACATTCCTCATTCTTCCAGCAAACAGCAATAATACACTGCCACCTAGTGGTAAGATAAACAGTAACTGTTAAACTATAAATATTGTAGTTGTTGCATTTTAAACATGTATTACATTACTCCAATAGCTACTTATAGACTATAGCTCTGCATTTAACACAATAACCAACTCTAAGCTCATCACCAAACTCACGGACATATGCCTGAGCACATTATTGTGTAGCTGGATCTTTAACTTCCATATCTGCAGACCCCAGGTTGTTTGAGCATATGGCCACCCCTCATCATCCCTCACTCTCAACACAGGCATTCCAAAAGGCTACTGGACTCCCTCTGAACATTCAGTATAACTGCACAGCTGCACAATACTCCTTCTAATATTGTCAAGTTTGCTGATGACACAAATGTAGTAGGGCTGATATTTAACAACAACGAGCAGGCAGACCTGGATGAAGTGGAGAGTCTTTCACACTGGTGTCTTGGCATTAGTCTGCTCCTGAATGTCAACAAGACAAAGGAACTGATTGTGGACTTTGGAAGAAAACAGCAGAGGCATTACCACTCCTTCAGCTTTATCAACACTAAGGTGACGAGGCTGGACAGTTTCAGATACCTCAGTGTCCACATGACAGAGGACCTAACCTGGTCCAAACACATGGCAACCTTAGGGAAGAAGGCGTCACAACTCAAGGATTTCAGGCTGTCCTTCCAGATACTAAAAAACTTCTACACATCCAGTATTGAAAGCATTCTATCATGAAGTATTACTGTATCACTTGTATTACTGGCTGGTTTGGGAACAGCACACACCAGGACCGCAAGGTTCTTCAGAGACTGGTGTGATCAGCTGGGTGTGCACTCCCTAACTTCAAGTGCATCTACACCAAGTAATGTCAGACCAGGGCTAAGAAAATTATCAATGGTACCAGCCATCCTAACAACAGGCTCTGTTCTCTACTGTGGTCAGGTAAATACTACTACATCCTAAAGTCCACTTCAGAGAGACTAAGGAGAAGCTTTTGTTCACAGTCCATACGTATCTTGAAAAGGAAAGTGTCTAAAAGTTCACGATGCCCTGTAAATTCTCTAACATTAAACTATTTATTAAATTATTATTCATTATTTTTCACATATTTAAAATTCTGTTAGTGTTAATATTTTTAAAGTAATGTATTACTTTTTTGCCCTTTTATATTCTTCTTAAAGATGCAGGAATTGGTGTTGAGCAGGTAAGCATTTCACTATATATGGTACTGTATGTATAATGTATATGTGACAAATAAAATTTTGATTTGATTTTGATATAATTTGATTTGATTTTGTCTTCCAAAAACTCATTTTGGTAAAAGGAAAAAATTATTTTCACATATAAAAATTTGTATTGTTTGACTCTTAGCATAATTCTGCTTTTTGTGTGTGTGTGTGTTTATTGTATTATTGTCACTGTTCAGAGGAAACATACACATTAAGAATTTCATGTGACGATAAACTTCAACTTAACTTAAAATTTAAATATACATTGGAGTAACTAATAAGTATTTTTTTTCTGTTTTAGATCTGAATGAAATGGAATTGCTAACATGTTTGCATATTTTCTGTTAGTAAGTGAGAGATGAAAAACAAAAAGACTGAAATATTAAATGAAACATTTATTTTGTCAATGTCTATGACTTGGATGTAGCAAATGAAGAAATAAACTATCTTTCTGTTTTTGAGAGATTTCAATTTTTGATTTTTAATAAAAATCTGAATTTGTGGAATCCCCTCCACATATCTCTTGCACTTGTTTTAGTCATCACTCTCTCCTAAGTCCAAACCTGTGTCTGGTTTATACTTCCTCCTGCAAAGCTTCCCTTACACCCTTTTGTATCATATCCAATATACTGATCGACTTTTCCCTAGTCCCTATGCAGTTCTGGCATACACATTTTCATTAAAAAGTACGACCAATTTTAAATTTGTCCATAGATTATATCTTATAACCCACCACCAAACCGCACCCCAACCGAACTGGAGAGACCAGCTAGTGTGTTTTGAACTAGACCTTTTACCACTTCATCTCCCAGGGATCTTTCACCACATGTTCTGGGAATGTCTTCCAGCTACTGCCTTTATGCACTATGTGGCCAAAAACCTCTTCATGATTCTTTCCTCCACCATTCCCTTGAACTCTTGAGTTCTCCTTGTCCTGAACTTTTCTTCTCTTACCTTGCTTTCCTTCTCTCTCTCTCTCTGTCTCTCTCTCCCTCCCTGAGCAGAGACTTCTAAAAACTTCTACCATCTCAGTTAAGTTGTTATTAGCTTCTTTCTGGAAATCTCCTGGCCTTGCCATTCCTGCTGTCTGGAAGTTTTCTTTCTATAATCATATCCTTTTTGAAATATCAGGGTCCAGGATCAACAACTCTTCTAGCTCTATTGTTCAAAACTGACTTCATGCTCAGCAGTTAGACAAGGGCATTTTAGGGGTAGATTCTGTCTTCTGCCGTGCATTACATTCTGTGGTCTGTGTGTCACTTCTTATGTTGACTTCATATTTGCTTTCCTTTTTTTGTCTCAAGGTGGTGGTTGGGAGTGTCGTGTTTTTATAAATATTTCTACAATTTATTGTTGCATTCTTACCTAATGTACTCCTTTTTCATTTCATTAGTAAAAATATGGTAACAAAAACCCTACCCTGCACTAATAAGCTAAGAGGAAAAATCAGTAATATATAAAGTGGTTCAAAGGTAAATTGGACACAAACAAATAATGTCATAGTAGTGTATTTTTATTGTGTATTTTTATACTCTTTTATTTTTTATATATTTTAATATTCACATTTAATTTGATTTGCTTTTTACTCTTTAAAAGTTCATTAAATGTATTCACATTGTAAAGAGTTAATGAGTTTTCAATATTGCTTTATCGTCTTCCTGTTGTTTCATACTATAAATACAATAGAAAGAGCAGTGGATCACTTCTGGGAGTTCTATAACTCAAACTAAGAGAGCCTGACAGAATGCCAGACCTATTTTTATAAACTAATACATGTGAGAGTCCAGCACCTTAAGCCTTTGTCTTCCAATGGACATGATACATCTCTTTGAGTTAAATTTGTTTACTTTGTTTCAGCAAGCATTTTAGTCAAAAACATTCACTTCCAGCATAGGTCGTGTCCTTTAGCTTAGCTTGGTGTTCTAATTTCAAGTTCATCAAATACCTTTCAAAACATGTTTTAAGGACATAATCATGGAACATGACAAAATGGCTGAATAGACTGAACTCTCACAGTGAGGATCCCAAATTATACCAGATTTTTTATTATTCAGTGACTGAAAGATCATTTTAAAACCCAAATCTGTTCAAGAATTATAATGTAGTTATGTGGTTATTATGAACAATTTCTCTAAGTTATGAAATGAACTTGTTCAATTCTAATAAAATTCACATGTTCCAACGTCAGCTTATTCACTTTCGCCTAAGCTTAAACCTGTAAGGTGCAAATTGCTGTTTAAATGCCAGTTTACAAAAGAAAAGATAAAACAAAATACTAACAAGCCAACAAATATCATATTTTGCATCAATGTGTCATAATGTTAATACATCACACATAATCGCTAGGTGTTACAAACAGATTCATTGTGAGTTCACAGACATTTTGCAAATAGGAAAATTAGATGTCAGTTTACCAGGCACTTCAGTCATAGAAATTAACCTCTAATTACTGTAAGAGACATCCATACTGTATATATTTTCTCATAATTAAATAGTTAATAAGACAAAACAATGTTGGAATTAGTATTTTTTCTACTTTTTAGTATTTATTGATTTGAAAAGCCAGGGTTGCCTTCCAAAGAAATAACATGCATACTGATAATTTCAGTTCAAATAATGGCAGATATCCTCTTAGGCTTTAATAGACTGTAAAAGGGGGCTCTCATGTGTTCTACAAAAGGCTTTCCAAATGAATTTGCACTTCAGGAGAAAATAGTGTGAATTGTGCAGCAAATGCTATTAATCTCATCCAGCAATGTAAAGATGAAAATATTAAAGAACAACAGCTTTGCAAGATATTGTAAAAAATTGTATATATATTATACATACCATAAGCACATGTTTGTCTGTCAGTAATGCTGTAGTTTGTTCCATTCCTATATAAAGTTTACTGATTTTTTTTTTTTTTACTTTTGGCTAACGACTTTATTCGTTATAGGATCAGTATTAAAGATATTTTAGTAATTGTTTACACATACGGAAATATGGAAAAATACAGTTAGGGTTTTATTTGGTGAGATGCTAAATTAGTACATGTTATCATTAAGAATTTTACAGTATAAGTAATATATGTTCTATATTTTTCATACCTTTCCCTATAGATCGAGGTTGGTTTCCTGCAAGATTATGGACACTTTTTTAGAAAAACTCACACATGAAATCTATATGGCATATATGTAACATATATAAATCTAAAAGTATATTTTATGAAATACCATATAACTATTAATTTACCATTGTTTTTTGTAAAATATTTATATTATTTTTAGTATGGAATCAACATGTCTCATTTAAAAGGCCATATGGGTATTAAAGTATGTTTTAATATTATTTCTATTAAAACTACTATGTTGAAAGGACATGATTAATATATGTCATATTGTGTATGCGGTTTGTTAAAGCACTCCTAAATTTGACTCTTGTAAACCTGAAGTCCTGGGGTTTATATAGGACGGAACAAGATTATTAAAGCTGTTATAAACAATAAGTATTTTAAAGTCAGTTCTGAATGGCACAGGTAACCAGTATAACAACATCAAAACTGGCCAGATATGCTCAAATTTTCTTTTCCTAGTTAAGATTCTGGCAGCTGCATTCTGCACTAGTTGTAATTGATTGATATCTTTCTTGGGTAGCACTGAAATGACAGTAATCTAGTCATCTAAAAACAAAAGCATGAACTAATTTTTCAGCATCTTGCAAAGTTATAAGGGATCTAACTTTTGCTATATTCCTTAAGTGAAAAAACACTGTCCTGGTAATCTGATTAATAGGCAATTTAAAGTTTGGGTCAGTGTCAATAATTACCCCTAGATTCTTTACCTCCGTCTTGACTTTTAAGCCTAATGGATCAAGTTTATTTGTAATACGCTCACTATATCCATTTTTGCGAACAACTAAGATTTGTTTTCTCATTATTTAGTTTGAGAAAATTACTACTCATCCACTTTAGGAGATTCTTTACCTCCATCTTGACTTTTAAGCCTAATGGATCAAGTTTATTTGTAATACGCTCACTATATCCATTTTTGCGAACAACTAAGATTTGTTTTCTCCTTATTTAGTTTGAGAAAATTACTACTCATCCACTCAGAAACACAAGTAAGACATTGGGTCAGTGAACCAAGAGAGTCAGGGTCATCAGGCACTATTGATAAATACAGTTGTTTGCAAAAAGTATAGTTGTAGCAGCTCACGTTATGCCTTGAGATAAACTGACCTAATGGAAGCGTGTAGATCGAAAAGAGCAATGGACCCAGGAAAGATCCTTGTAGAACACCTTATACGAGAATATCATGTGTCTCTGAAGTATAATTACCATAACTAACAAAGAATATTCTACCTGTTAAGTAAGACTGAAACCAATTTAAGACATTGCCAGAGAGGCTCACCCACTGACTAAGGCGATTTATAAGAATATTGTGATCAATGGTATCAAATGCGGCACTCAGATCTAAGAGGATGAGAACAGATAAACGGCCTCTGTCTGCATTAACCCGCAACTCATTTACTACTTTAACCAGTGCAGTTTCTGTACTGTGATTTGTTCTAAACCAGACTGGAACTTGTCAAGAACCAATCCCTGTAATGAACTGTCAGTGATTCCAAGGTGGGTTTTTGCCTTGACTGATGCTATTGACATATCCCACTAGTCTCTGTACCCATGATGAACTTCTGTTAAAAAGCCAAATTTCCTCCTGTGGACAAATATCTGTCTGTCTATAAAGTGGAATTGGTTATGAAAATTAATATATTGTCATCCTCATGTGCATGGGAGGCAATTTAGAGGGTTTGGTGATGGTAATTTTCCAACCGATCCAGGGGTTGGTGCTGTGTGATAATTGTCTTGCTTTTCCTTCCTCTGCAGAAAGGAAGACCGATGGCTCCCTTCATCCAACATCACTTCTGGAGTCCACCCACTTGGACCCACCTCTTCCTGCCAGAATATGTCATAATCAGAAGAACTGCCATCTTAACGTGCATTTTTTGCATTTTTATTGCATCCTGTTATACAGGGTTTGCTGTAACGTCCTCCAACACATTGACGTTGTCTTGTCTTATTGTTACAATATATATGATTTAAATTGCTATATGGTGTCCTTTTGTTCTATAACTAATCATTATTGCCTAATATTTCTCAATTAAACAAGTCAGTCTTTATAATACATTTTCTTTTTCTCGACATTAAGTTTATTTGCCAACCATGTTGAAAACAATGTATGTGCTTTCGCTACTGCAGTAAAATTTCTCTGGTACTTTTTTTAAACGAATTATATGACCAAAATTATGTTACAGATGATGATACATAAGCCAACATTTTTCTTCACCAGATTTTGGGCCTGCTTCACGATGAGAAGTATAACATTCTACTTGATGTACTTTTGTTTATCTCTGTACTCTTGAGAAAAATAACCATTTTAAAAAGAAGACACTAATGTTCTTAGTATTTTGGGAAACTCTGACAAAGAGCTAAATAGAGTTCAAGGGTCAAATTAGCTATTGATCAACTTGTCTTGGTATATTGAAAGTATTGGTAACCTAGTGAATCTGCAAAAAAGGGCATTTAAAGATTTTTTTCAAAGACAAATATAAGGATCACAATTGTAATTAGAAAATGAGGAATATGGGTGTTCTGTGCAAGGAATGAATAACATCAATCAAATGGTAGGACATGCATCAGGGTCGGAAGAAGCCATTATAATCAGTGAGCTGGAAGAGAACAATAAACAAATGCATTCTGTTGGAAAATGGTGGCAAACATATACATTTACTGTTTACTTCTACATCAGAAACTTGGACAATAGAGCAGAAGAATGCTATTTATGAAGGTCTGAAGGTAGGGGCAGAAGGTTGCTAACCATAAAAACTAAGGTAATATAAGAGTTCATCAGTTAAAGAATAATTCATATTTGAAAATGTCTTCGCCTCGATTTTTTTCATTTTGGAATATCTTACTTTTAAACACACTATTTCAACAAATGGCATCTGTTTCAGAGAATACTTATGAACATCTGCTAGTCCTTTCATCAATCAGTGTACTGATCTTCACCATATATTGCACAGCACATCTTCTTTCATGGTTAAAAATTGAAATGGGCAAAAGAAACATGTAAAACCAAATGAATGCTTTTATTCTACAGTATCTGAGGTGCTGTATAATAAAATCATAAACAATGACAAATCAGTAAAGGCCAAACATTTGCAGAGAAAAAAGAAGTAAAAAAACGCCATTAATTAAATGTTAAAATAATCGAATTTATATTTTGGAACTTGAAACCATATAACAAATTAAATGTTACTGGGTGAGCCATGACATGCAGAGTGCTGTTTTAGCAGTATATGCAATATTTTATATTATCTTTTTAAAATTTTCTTTCAGATAATGCAAATAATTTTTAAAATCAAGACATGGAGTTCAAAGTGAGTACATAGCTTATTTGGCCATTTTTAAAAATAGTTTAAGGGCTTTTTCAGATATCGTTCAAAGAGTTATGCACAATATACAATATGCATCTTATGTAACAAAGCAATGCAGAACTGATGATTGTAGAAAAAGAGCCCAGGCTTGAAGTTGCAGCAAGTTGGTAAAAAAATTATAGAACATTCTTACATTATATAATCATCACCAAAAATAACAGTTTGACAGTTGTTAGTTATATTATGTAATGTTTGTTAATTAAAAGAATAATTGATAGGTTAGCACAATTACATTTGTTACCTGACTCATTGTTATATGAATACAGTAATCCATGATGCAGCACCTTCATTGACTCTGTAATAAAATAAGGATTCAGTCTAATAAATAAATATAGTTTAATAAATTCACACATTAGTAGAAGAAAAAAAGGATATGTAAACAAGTATTTTTTACTAGATAAGGAATATTTTTTCCTATTGTGTACACCTTAATACTGTATATAAGATACTGGAATAGCTCTTGGACTCTGTCTCTGCTTGTAATTTCCCTATTTTAATAAGTGCTGCATAACGGGTGTGACAGGGCATTACTTCATTTTGTGTTCTTATGGCTTGGCTTCCGCACATTAGAAGTTGATATTTCGGGATTATGCTGGGTGAGTACCCCCAACTGAAATCACTTGTAGAATACCATGGTTTCAACATTAGATCCACTCCATGAGCAGTAAAACATTTACATAGGAGGCAGCTTGATGGTTTTGTTCCCCTCCATTTCAAAAAACTTCGAGAGATATGTTGTTTGTACTCCAGGGGAAAATCTAATCGAATCTTTTGTCACAGGATTTCCCTACTAATGCATCAGTGCTTAATTTCTCTGAATACTTTTTTTCCTTCCAGTAAAAATAAAAACCAAAAAATCATGTTTTTATTCTGCTTAAGGCAGTTTTTTCTTTCCTTGAATTTGAGAAAAAAAAACTGTTTTGCACTGCATCTTTTATTTTTCACAAGGAACATCTTGCTGTGTGTTTTGGCACAAAATTGTTCTACTGTACTGTATCTATAATTTTTTTCTTTGTCAGCTTCTTCTCACAAATGGCAGGCTTTTATTCCACATGTGCCCAAGATGCTTTCTTCAAAGGGTATTCCAATTCTTGCTTGTTCTAGAAATACTGAATCCAGAAGATGTTTCAGAGTTGCCAAATCCAGAAGATCCACCATAAATGTTCCATCCAAAGGGTTGGGGTGGGCCCATTTTCCTTTTCTATGGCTGTTTGTCCCAGACCTGCCAGTTCCTGGTATACATTCCAGAGCTGCTTGTTCCCACATAGTGATACGTGAACCCTGTGGAGTTTGCTTCTTTGGTGAAATCACAGAAATTTTTTGGTACTTTACCAAACTCTGAAATGCACTGAAGTCAATGGAGAAGGTGGAACTGAACTAGTTTTGAGCAGCGTATAATGGTGCAGTAGTATTTTAATTGTCCCTGATGCCTAGGGAAGCATCATCTAATTCTGCTGACTAATTATTGTGGCTAAAAATGTGATCTGTGTTGTGAAACAGTAGTGCTCAACAATACGCCACCATGTCCCAAACTACAGATGCAGATGGAACGATAGAGGTTAGGAGCATGCACTGATAAAACGCATTGCCGTACCCACCACATGACAAACCAACTCAGGACCCCAGGTTAGAACCCGAGTGCAGCCACACTAGTTCAGATGGAATCAAACCAGTGTGAGGTTTTTTATGGTGGCTGGAGTGCCAATTCTGCCACCAACCCCCAGGTTTTTCCCTGTAGGTTGGAGGGCCTACCTACAGGGCTAGATGCAGATTAACGTCATACCCAGGACGGAACAATTTCAGGTTAAGGGCCTTGCTCAAGGGCCCAATGGAGTAGAGACACCTTCTGATTGTCAGCGCAGCTCCATAGCCTCAGAGCCACCACTCTGCCATGGAACAATAGCCACAAACAAAATGCAACAAATGTCTACAACCTTGCAATAAAAAAATATACATATCATTGTGCTCACAGAGTTTCAATCTTGAGTCACACATTAACCGTCCAATGAAGCAGAGATACAGGACTCGCTTATTCTGTTGTTTGAATTCACAGCACTGGGTGCAACTTGAATGTCCTTTTTGTTTCTTTTTCGTAGACAGCAATAAATCTTCCATTAAAGTTATAATTTCACTGGGTTGCATGTGTTTTGTTTCTTGGGAAGGGGGAAGGTGAGGGCTCCTTTAAGACTTGCTGTGGATCGTAGCTCCAGAACATGGCTAGTTATGCATGTAAATTAACCATACGGCACTGTGCTGCCAGCGTCCAGGGATTAACACTAATTGGTTAACACTAATCACACTACATTCACAGGATGGTAATTGTAAGAAAAGTTCTTGCATTGTGGCTTTTGTAATAACCAACATGCTAGTGCTTACAGTGTCTTGTGATTCTAGAGCCTTTTCCCCTTTTGGGTTCTTCTTTTGAATATTGCATTTTGTCTTGCATGTTTCATTTATTCATCAATACTATGTCTACCTTGTGATTTTGGTTTTTGCTTGTTTTTTTAAACTCCTTAAGTTTAGGAACTTCAATAATATTTATTTTGTTTCTACCTGTCAATTTTGACTCTTTTTGTGGCTGCTCATGTGGGTATGCATCCCTACTTTGGTGCATATTGCTAGTCAATTATTATAGAGCACTGCTTAGTGAGCAAATACCTTTGAAGGCCTGGTCAGGCATTGTACATCTGATGATTATGTAGAGGTGGCCATTTAAAGGCACTTTTTGTTAGGTGTTTAGAGGCATACAAGGCTTTCTCTGTAAGCTCTGTAAGAAAGAACAGACTGAACACAGAAGAAGAAAGCCTATGTCACCAGTCCCACTAGTTTTCCAGACTGAACTATTGGTTAGCTAAGCCATACAAGAAACATTTGGTCAGCTTGTTTTCTAATTTTCATCATATAACAAGAGGTGTTAATTCAGGATGAGCTGACATGTCTGAAGATAGCTCTTTAGATAAGAATGTGCCTGATATAACTGCTAGCTGAAATCCTTTCACTTTCTTTCTGCCTGGGAGCTACTCTCTCTATAGAGCCTTGTTGATGGAAGCTCTGATTCAGCTCCAAAATCTACTCCTCCAAGCTCAAGCTCTGTACTTGTGACTAAGCCAAATCTGGGAGAGGAAGACAAACTTCAAACAGCAAGCAGCCTAAATATGAGCTGAGGAAGAGAACAAAGTTCCACATGGAAAAGGCAAATAATGTGTAAAAGTGCAAGAAGAGCTGTTCACTCAATGACACATAAGTCCACAAAGCATTTGACAAAATCCTTAAAGTTTCGGTATTGTAATACTCTTTATCTGTGCCAAGATAAATTATACCTTTAAGTAAGTTGTAAACAGGCAGCTAAGGACCTGTATTCTCTTGTTTGATTGTTACGATGTAACAAGCTTAACTGTTAACTGTGTCAGATAAACATCCATTTTTTACAAGCTTATAATTTGGAGACCAAGGTCTTAAGAGTCTGACAGTTTAGTGCTCTCTCAGCCATGGTTTTATGGCACTGTAAGAATAGAATGGTAAAATTCTAAATGTAAAAGTTGGAAATTCCAAAAACCTTTTAAAAGAACAAAGAGCATACAGGCTCTTCTGTTTTTCTGTATTGCATTCTTTCAGTTATGGCACTATATAAGCAGTTAATTTTTTTTTTTTTTATAATTTTAGTGGTTATCAACAAATTACATTTTCCTGTTACTTAAAATGAGTGTGCTTCAGTTACTTAATTTAATATAAATTGTGACTTCAAGTATGTGTAGCACAGATCAGAGTGCCCGCACTGGTTGGAGATGTTCTTTTAATTCTAGAAGATTGAGGTGGTTCATCTGTTTTGGGAAAAAACTTCAGGTATTTTTGTCTACCGACTCTGAGTGCATAGCTATGTGCACCCTTTGCTCCGTTGGGTATACCCGAGTAGCATGGGAGATTGAGTCCAGGAGGTCATCCATACATCCAGTCTGTTCCATCTCCAAGCTATCAATGAAATCTAGTGTGGAGACTGGCTCGGACACAGACAGGCAGAGACACTCATGTCACCCAAAACACATTTATTTACAATACTATTTACAATTACTGTGCCACAAACCCCAATCTTCCCCAAAGTCCAGGCCAACCACTCTGCCTCTTCGGACCGCCTCCTTCTCTCTTTCTATCACCTTGTCCTGCTTCCACCCGACTCCAGCCTCGAATGAAGGGAGGCGGCCCCTTTTATCCATACCCAGATGTGCTCCAGGTGTGCACCGGCAATCCTGCGGACACGCCCCAGTGTGGTGGAAATGCCGGCTGTCCTCCCGGAAGCACTCCGGGTGTTCCCTCTCTTCTTCCCCCCAGCACTTCCTGGTGTGGCGGAAGTACTGGGGTCCAGGGTCCTTCAGGCAGGGGGATGCCCCCTGGCGGTGACCATGGGCCCCTACAGGGTTGGGCTTCCAAGCACTGTACCCGTGGCCCCCAATACAACCAGGGCGGACGCCCCCTCGCGGTCTGGAGGAGGAATGAGCCCTCCTCCTGTCCTCCTGGGCGTCCCGGCCGGGCATGAGCCCCATCCGGGTGCCACACTAGACACTTATTTTGGAGCTCACCATTATTCCCAAAAGAGATGAAAGGGTTACTCACAGTTGCTTTCTCTAGTTGTAGTTTTCCTGGAGCTTGATTTGTATCCTGAAAGTCTTAACTCCAGTCATCATTAAGACTTTCACATGATTCACTGGGACTGGCATGTGACCATCATCTGCCAATAGTGGGGCAATATTCTTATAACTAGAACACCTTGTCAGCCCATTGTCACTATCCTGTTTTGGTCCTTAGTAAGGCAGTGATACGGAAACCAGATTTCCACTATCAATGATAGGCTGTTTAGCAGTGAGCTAAGGCAGCAGCCTCATGCAACATTGATGATGGTGACCAGCATGGAGAAGTTATTTTTGCCTGTACTCACTGACTGGGGTCTCTTTGTCGTGAAGTCGAACACCCAGCCACAGATGGAGCTACTCAGACCAAGACCTCTGCGTTTTACCACAAGGCTAGAGGGCACACTGGTGTTGAAGGCAGAGCAGTAGTCAACAAAGAGCATCCTGACATAGGTGTTTTTTCTTTCCTGATGTCCCAGAGCAGTGTGCAGGGTGGGGGAGATGGCATCATCCACAAATCTGTTACACTGCTATGCAAACTATAATGGATCCAGGGTAGCAGGGATGTTGTGGCTAATGTGGATCATAACCAGTTTCTCTAGACACTTCATAACCACAGAGGTTAACACAATGGAGTGATAATCATTCAGGTAGAAAACAGCAGATTTCTTTGGCACAGGCACTATTGTGGTTTTCTTAAAACACTGCAGCATTGTACATGTAAACAGGAATAAGTTGAAGATGTCAGTGAACTCCTATGACAGCTGTATGACACATGCTTTTCAGGATGCAGGATGAGATGCCTTCTAGGCCAAATTCTTTGCAAGGTTTAGCAGTACTGTTTCTTTAGAAACATTTGAGGGAATTCACAGTTCCACAGCACCCTCAAAAACATAGAAAACAGAATGTGCGAATACGAATAATGTCCAGTCACAGGATTTAAGGCAAGGATACTGGATCTGTGAGGCAGCTGTGCTACCCACTGCACCACCATTCACTCATTTTTTCAAGTCCATATAATGTCTCCTAAAAGAATAATAAAGAAGTTTATTTACAGGAATCTGATATTCCAGCAATTACGCTGTAGGCCATATTTTGCTCCAAAACACAACATAGATTCCCCTTCCAAAGTGACCATCAAAATGAGTTTGTAAGCAGTTCATACACTATAGCAAACGCATACAAATAATTTGTTTATCAAATTCTACTTATGCAAGGGTTCTCAAACAATTATATTTAAACATGAAGTATTATTCAGAAAGTTATTTTTTTTGCAACAGCTAATTTAGTCAATAGTCACTTTTTATGATCTGTCTTGTGCACTGCAGTTTCCATGTGTGCTTCAGAGGAGACAGGACGTAATTGCTGTGTTCAGTTGTTGCCAGGATGAATTTTAAATTCTGTTCAGACATTTGTACAGAAGAAGATGAAGAGAAAATTGCTGAAGCATACCATTTTAAATTCATTCTGTATAGGATAAGAAATTAACTTTTGAATATTCAAATGCTTTGCTGCAGTATCAGTGTTCTCAAATATATTATTATTCTGTTACTTAAGATATAAGCTATAATGGAATTAGTAAAATTCACAAAGTGAAAAATATAATCCAAAGCAGCATGTTGGCTCAAGGGTTAGTGCTTCTACCTCACATACTCTTAGGACTTGGGTGTGATTATACATGGAAGCTGCTAATGTTCCACATGACTACATATTATGAAATAAAAGTGACAATGTCCTGAAGGTACACAGGATCAGGTTTAATCATAAGTGAGTAAGCCAACAGTATGGTTGTGAATTTGATTTATGCTGCAAATGGTATCCAATGAAAGGGCTCCTGTAAGAGTGTAATAATTGTAAAACTAACAAGAATGAAAGAACATAAAGATAAGGATGCCCTGTTTAATGCCCAAGGTTTAAATAAGAAAAAACGATTACAGCTTTACAGTCCAATATGGTTAGCTGCCGAGCTGAGGTCTGACCTTCTTGGTAGCCGGTTCTTTAGTAAATGCCTTCTGTCAACAAACATTTTACAGGGCAGGAGTTTGGGCTACTGATGATCTGCCAGAAGTGATGTGAGTGCCCTTCCTGTTGGCTTTCCTTCATTCTATAATAGAAAATGGAAGAGAGGCCAAAGCTGGTGTCACCCCTTTTATCTTCCCCCTTTTATCTTCCCCTTAACCATAACCTATGAGACACTCACTATGCTCGTGTGCTTGACCGAATATACATTTGAAGATAAGTTACAAATAAGGCAAAACTGTTAAATTTCGGACAAGTTGACTGACAGTACGCTTTGAGAATCCTGTTGTATTGAAGCTGCAGTATGGTATGTTTATTGCTATAATATGGGCTGTGAAAGTGCCCAAGAATAGACAGATAGAAGAACCTGAACATGTGACATGTAAGTAAAGTGACATGCTAGGCAAAAGTCAGAGTATAATTAAAATTAAGTACTGGATCTGTTTACTGTAGTGCTATAATTGAAATTTGCTGTGCAGTAACTTTTATAGCATGATAGCGTGAAGACTGTTGTGTGCAGTCTTAGAAAAAAGAGCAGGAGCTGTGAATTGGCCTTTCATACTGAGAAATCGACTGAGTAGGCAGAAATACAAGAGAATATCAGTATACTGAAGAAAGAACAGCTTGAGTTTCTTCATCAGACTCAACAAGCAGGGAAAAAACACACAACTGCAGGAGTTGATGTAAGCTTTTTGTACAGTGTCCACTTTAGGACATCCTCCTCCCTCCAACAAAACTTCCTCATTCAAACTTCATCCTCCATCCTGCCTCTTTCAAAACAGGCATTTGCCCTCCAACCACTGGTTAAATAAAACTGCTTCTGCATACCACTGTCCGACAAATATATATATATATATATATATATATAAAACCACCCATACAATCAGATTGTGACACAGACTACGAATGCCGTGAATGTAATTACCCCGATCTACATGCTGTCAAATAAACGAACCACACGCCGTGGCGCAACATTAGGGGCTTCGCCTCTGGCGCTGACGTCCGAGGTTCGATTCCCAAGAGGGAGTGCAGTAGAGTGTGTATGCCTGATGAGCCCAGAATTAGGGCGAAACACGTGTCACGTACTCTTTGCATTATTTGACAGTAAACTATTTCAACCATTCTATGATCTGCTTCTTACAACTGAGGGCACCGTGGCGGATGTTAGCAGACTTGCTGGCCAACCACAAGCGTTACCTGGTAGGTAACCACCCATACAATCAGATTGTGACACAGACTACGAATGCCGTGAATGTAATTACCCCGATCAACATGCTGTCAAATAAATGAACCACACGCTGTGGCGCAACGTTAGGGGCTTCACCTCTGGCGCTGACGTCCGAGGTTTGATTCCCGAGAGGGAGTACAGTAGAGTGTGTACGCCTGATGAGCCCAGAATTAGGGCGAAACACGTGTCGCGTACTCTTTGCATTATTTGATAGTAAACTATTTCAACCATTCTACGATCTGCTCCTCACAAACTGAGGGCACCGTGGCGGATGTTAGCAGACTTGCTGGCCAACCACAAGCGTTACCTGGTAGGTAACCACCCATACAATCAGATTGTGACACAGACTACTAATGCCGTGAATATATATATATATATATACAGTATACATATATATATATATATATATATATATATATATATATATATATATATATATATATATATATATATATATATATATATATATATATATATATATATATATATATATATATATTGTGATGCGTGAGTCGATGTCTCAGCCAAAGATGAGGCTGAGTTTCAGTACCTTAGCACAGCAAACTGGCAGTGTCGGGGCCAGGTCAGTGGCCAGGTTTTAATGTTCCCTGAATCACCCATTGGGCGACCAGCACTTTGCACGTGACATGGCTCAGCTTGTAGTTCTTTCTGAGGTGCTATGAACCTACGGTTGCTTCGGTGATGAACAAGAAACTCTGAGCAGATGCTGTAGTCATGCTTTTGCATTTTGTCTTGTTAGTGAGGGTCTCAAAAAAGTTCAGAAGTCTCACAATATATATATACTGTATATGTGATAGCTAACTGTCTTTTGGCCATATAATGTATAAAGGTAGCGGCATAGACAGGGATAAAATTCAGAGATGAAAGTACACCATTAATCATAATTACATCTATGATCAATCACTTTGAGAAAATACATTTTAGGAAAGAGTCTAGCCCAAAATCATGGTAGAAAAGCTAAAGGGGGCTTCAAAAATCTCTGAAAAATGTCTCAGTGAACCAAGGTAAAGTCATGTCAAAATGGGTGATAGAGAGATTGCTCTGGCTGAATGAAAGGTGTCTGTTATAGGCAGAAAAGAAATATTTCATTGATGAGATGTGAGCACAGATTTGTCTGACAGCTGTTTGTGCACTTGTGCCCCAAAGTGTTGGAAAGTTTGGTAGAAGAGACAGACCTCTATTTGTGAAGACCAGAAAGGTCTGTGATTGTTATTTGTTTGAGGCTGGCAGAAACCTGACATAGGGATGGCAGACGGGGATCAGATTATAAAGATGGGTTTAGGACAGACTTGAACAATAGGTGTAAGAGATGGGATGCTGGAATGGTTGGATGATGGGAGAGCACAAGTTTCTTACCATTTGTCTTTGCTTCTAAAAAGCACATAGATCTTGCCAACTGAAGTTTTTTTTAACCATTTCTGATTTAGTAAAAGGTATGAGGTGGTTTATTGAAATGCCTCCAACAGGCTTGAACCCTGCTTTATCCCAGGCTGGCCTGCATTTTGAGTGGAGCTTTCATGCAATCCTTGTATTTATGTTGCTATTCTCCCACAGTCTTATTAATGGTGGGAGATTAATGGTAAACTCTTTGTATGTGTACCTGTGCCTTGCCTGCAGCACTCTGGCTCTTCACAAGCTTAGTCTAGATTAACAAGCAAAAAAAAAAAGCAAGGCAGTGTGATGTAGTATTTTTTTTAATAAAGGAAGTCTGAAACTTTGATCAATGTGTAGAAAAGACACCTAGATGTTTTAAGGGTTTTTAAGAAGGTTATTGTATTCATCTTTACTATGGGACTATACTGTAATTTTCAAACATTCTGGACTTCTGTTACACATTTATTTATTTTTTTATTTAGCTGTTTCTGTTATTCAGGCATGTTCTTTAATCTTTATATTCTAGGGTTTCAAGAAGAAAATGTTAAAGGACATAAAACGATTTATGTTTCATATTTTAATAAGAAGTAATATGCAGCTCCACTCCCTGCACTTAAACTATATGGCAAGATCTTTTCAGCTCTAAATATTAATTCTGATGAAAAAAGGCAAAACAAAAAATTAATTACATTCTACTCAAATTATTTTGCTGCACTATAATTCATAAAAAGAAACTTATATGGTAATACATTTCTTGTCGTTGATGAACGTTTATGCAGTTTGCCTGTTTCTTTAATTGAAATTATAATTAAATCTGGAGCTTGCAGTATGTTTTTCTACTTATGTAAATTACATATTCAGCATCCAAGGAGAATGGCATTAATAAAGCTGTTTATATCCACAGATCTTGTGGTTTAGCTGGGGACATATCCTTACAAACTAAACAGACAAGCTGGATTTTATTGTTTCAATACTCTGACTCATATTAGAAATGACAACTTTTGCTTTCTGTTCAGTCATCTGGTAGACTCCAATTAAAACTAGTTTGTGCTTCAGCAACAAGAAGGTTAAAATATTTTAGTGACTCCAAGTAATTGGACAGAGCAATCTTCTAAGAAATAAATGGAATAACTTGTGCTTCATTTTATTTAACTTTACACTGTTACACTGCAGTGCTCATATTTGTAAAAGTTAACAGTAAATTCTTCTCATTTTCTCCTATTTTCCCTTTTTCTTTGAACTAATTCAGGCTTTTCTAGAATTGTTCTGCCTTAATACAACTAAGTTCTTAACTTTTAGTGCAGTTTTATTTTTGAAATGCAAGTACCTACAGTATTTTCAAAACTATAAGCAAAGATGTATAGAACAATGGAGTTGCACATTCTGTATTCAGCTTCTGCTGGCCGTTGTAAACTAATGCTAGGTCCCTTGTCTAGCATTCCAGGCAGCTAGTCTGCTTTTCCCTTTAGGCAATTTCTTAACTTCTCTATTAGCTCTGTACCACCCTTTGTACTTCACAGCTATTGCAAGTGAAACATTACTGTGGGAAATAAAACTCCACGCTGACAGGCCACTTTTTTACAACACCCCACAGTGCTGGGTGGTATCTTTCAGCGGCTATCAAAATGGCTATCCCTTCTGTTTTACCAGGGATATTACACTCTTGTTGTTAGTCCACTTGACATGGTTCCATGGAATTGTTCTGTTCCCTCAGCCCTTCTTTCAGCCAAACACTTAGCATGAAAAGGAAAGTATGAATAAAGCAGTATGTGGGTTTGTTTATTTGTTTTCATATGCATAATGTACAGCTAATCAGAGCCCAGACAATTTTGGCAGAGGCAAAAGTCTGGCGATACCATGTTGTTGATGCAAGTTTTATGAATAGTAATTGAAAAGATATGCTTTGTATAGCATTGGGTTCCAGGGGATATGGATATTTGCTAAAACACCTTTGTTAAGTGGCACAAAAAATCAATTCTAGAACAACAAAACTTGGAGTATTTAACTCACCCTCTACACATTTACACTGAAGGAGGGCGGCTAAATAAATAATATTATATATAATATAATAATAATATTATATATTCTTAATATGCAGGATCTTGAAAATTGAAGATATTAGTTTGTATTATTGCAGAATCGAGTTGTAATGCTTTATTCCCAGATTCTTCAAATGGTTTGATTTTATGTCTATAGGTAAGTCAAGACTAGCAGCAAGGATCATGACTAGAGTGAACCCTGTGTGTGTCTTCTGTGCTTCAGAAGGCCATTAGGTAGGGGGAGAGACAGAGGTAGGTAGGTTGAGTGAGAGAGAGGTGTAGCCTGGTCAGATACATGCAATGCTTTCCCAGGATACCCTAAGGCAGGCAACACAGCAAGTGACATGGAAACCTGGCCGATAAAGGATACAAACTTTCAAGAGGATACGTGATTATGGAAAGGTAGCCTGTTTATTTTGACTTTGTTTTGTACTTTGTGTTGCTCACAATATTTATCCATACCTGGGTTCATTTTTTTGTTCATTTATGGCCTTATGGGAACACAACCATATATGACATTTGATGTTGCCTGAATGAATGTTACACCGCTGACAGTCCTTGTTATCCAAGTCTTGAACCCTACTTTCTGCCAGATAGGATGGTTCTTCTACTTGCCTACTTGAGGTGTACACAAAGCTTACTTTTCTTTAACTCCCCTTCTTTCAGTCACAATTCTGCAAACTAAAGGGTAATGACTGCCCAATTGCCAGTGTCACCAGTTAAAAAGACTGCATGTCCCGCTCTCCTCCTGACTTTAATCATGAATGTCCTGTTCTCATCAAAATTGTTCTAATGTGTTGCTATCAGTTGGCTCAGGTGTTGTGCCCATTTCTTAACCTTTGTGGCTTCTTTTCTGCCTATTAAAACTAACATTGCCAAGATCAACTATTATACCATATTTTTCAAGACATGCTTTCATCTCTTTCTTAAATAAAAATAAACTGTTGTCATTACTAACGATAAGGAGTGTTCACTGCATTATCCTTTATCTATTATTTGGCAATTTTTTCCTCCAAATTCAAGAAAGCTGCAGTAATCTGACATGTAAATCAGAGTTAAGGGTACACCTGTCTCTTTGGTTGACTATCGGTTTCTCATTTCTGCACATACTTATACAGTAAACCTATCACCTACTGTCTGTTACTACTTACTATGTGTGAATTGACTGCTTTAAAAGAAAATAAAAAAGTTGACTTTTAGAGCCCAAAAGTGATCAAAGTCATATGACTATGTGAGGGTGACTGATTACAATTTTTTCAGATTTTCAGGGTATTCCTATAGTTCAAAGTCAAGTACAAAGATACTAAGCTAATGCAAAATTTCAAGCTGTGTACACAAAATAATGTACTAATGTCCCTTCCAAAGGGAGATCCTGAATTGCTGCCAGCAAACATTGCCAAATGGCATAATATGGATGGAAAGATATTTACACAAATTAATGTTACTCTCCAAATGACATTTTCTGCTCAGAATGCTTTTAAAAACAACTATGCCTGATTTAACTGAAGCTGCATGATATTTCATGGTTGTAAGACATTTGTTTTCTATTTATTCTGGCACTGAAATTATGTCTCATGGAATAGAATATTTTTGAATAAAAGAGCACAAGAGTGTATCTAATTGCAAAGCACTAAAGTTAAAACTACCATCTAGGTCTGTTTGAGCAACTTTTTCTCAAGTTCTGAGTTTATACTCTTTCAAAAATTATTTAAATAATTTACTTAAATTAATTACCATTTAGAATTGTTGAAATAAATGTTATTACAGCTTAATGTCTTTATTCGCAACAGTTCCTAGTGTTAACTTAAGAAGTTGAGTTCTATATCTATTGTGAGCACAAAATACTTACCACTCCAGCTGGCAGTAGGACCTTTTTGTTGAAGTGAACAGTTGACTATCTAATGATGACTGAGGTAGAGAGAATAAAACAAAGCATTTGATGAAGTCCGTCTAATTTATTCTACAGATTAAGCCTAAAACAAAAGGCTCATTCATTACAGAAAGTCAGTGTAACCTTTCCTATGCGGTTTCCTAAACAAGAACATTTACTTATTTGTTTGACACATTTATCCAAGGTGACTTAGAACATTTATGATTCAGTTGGTTAATTTTTCTTTTGGATTTCCTGTCGAAGAAGCGACTTGCTCAGGGTCACACAGTGTTAGTAGCAGAACTTGAACCCACAACCTCAGGGTTTGAACTCCAAAGCCTTAACCACTACCCAGTCTCATAATTTAACTGTGGATCGAAGTCTAGGGAACAGAAGGACATGTCATCAGAATGCAGGTTTAGATTTGTATTTCCATTATATTGATTTTTTAATTTGTAATAAATGATTGTTTGCAGACTTTGACAATGTTATACTTTAGCTTTTTTAGTTGCTAAGTGATCTGGATTGGGATTGTCTGTGTTTAGACAATTAAACTATTAAACACAACAAGAGATACACATGACTGTATTATAGAAAAGAAAGAACTGTTTCAAGTTACGGAATTTGTTTTTAATTTGTCTTTCTCATTAAAATTTTACAAATAGAAGTTGTGATGGAACAATAGCATTTTTCATTTTTAAACTTAGTGCTATAAGAAGCATTTGCTCAAGTCTGTTGTCACAAACGCCTACTTTAAAAACCCAAAGAAAGCAAACAAAGCAAAATGGCTTTTTGTTTTTCTTATATTTTCCTTTGCTTGTGTGGAAGATGACCCGGACACAGACAGGCGGACACGTTCAAATCACCCAACACACATTTATTAGCCATACTATTATTTACAATTGTGCACACTAACCCCAAAGTCCAGGCCAACTCTCAAATGCCTTTTTCCTTCCGGCCGCCTCCTCGCCTCCTCCAAGACCTTGTCCTTCCTTCTCTACCGAATCCAGCCCCCGAATGGAGGGAGGCGGCCCCTTTTATAATCACCCAGATGTGCTCCAGGTGCCTCCCGACAATCTTCCACTGGCACTCCCCAGTGTGGCGGAAGTGCCGGCTGTGCACCCGGAAACACTCTGGGTGTCCCCGATCCTCTTCCCCCCAGCACTTCTGGGCGTGGCAGAAGTGCTGAGATCCAGGGCTCTAAAGGCATTGGGGCGCCCCCTGGCGGTGACAACGGGCCCCTACAGGGTTGAGCTTCAAAACTCTGTACTCGTGGTCCCCATAGCCACCAGGATGGTCGCCCCCACGTGGTCTGGGGAAGGCGTAAGCCCTCCTCCGGTCCTCCAAGGCATCCCGGCCGGGTCACCCCCCCCAGCTACCTGTGACATCTGAGACTTTCAGGCCTTCACTGAGTAAGGCCTGTAGGACAATATTTACTGTGGTGATCTGTGTTTGTTTAGGTTTTGGTTCTTGTCCTGCTAAACTGGCTGTAATGTTTATTCTTCGAGGCTGTGAACTATTTGTGTTTTGGTTTGTAGAGTATATTTTCATCTTGTTGACTAATGTCTCTCATGTTTCTCTGGTTCATAGTGGGTCTTAGAACAGTAAAAGCCCAGTCCTGTGAGCTGGTCAAGTGAGGGTTTACCAGTGGCTCTTTTCTTTTCCTCTCTATCCATTTGTCTTATGTGCTGATGAACATAAGCCACCACACATTCCCCTGTTCTTCATCTTGTGTGCTTAGTCATCTGATAGTCAGCCAAACAGCAGCTAAGATCTGAAATTTAGCACAGTCAGGCAGTCCGTGCTCTTGATAGCTGCAGATTCCATTTCATGACTTTTCCATGTAGCTGGCTGTCTCCCAACTAATCAGCATCTGCCTGTTCCTATTAATTTATGCCTCTAGTCTACCACCTAGGTGACAGACGCTTTTTATGTCTTATATGTCTGTTTGATACTCATGGGCAATAGTTGTGTTTGCACAACTAGACAGTTTTCTGATTCTAGCAGTGTTAATGATTTATTGTCTGCATTTATCCTCTGTATTATGGTTATGCAGGAACATCAACATCACTTATTAGGGGCTTAGCTCTCTTCTGTTACTGCCAGTAGTATGGGCAGGGGATTCGGGTGGGGGATCTGCATTTGAATCCCGTCCAAGCTCTCTATGCATATGAAATAGTATAACAGCCCAAGTTGGGGCTGAGCTGTCAAAGAGATGGGATTGGTGTTGGAGGGAATCGAGAAAATCAGGGGCTGGACACCTGATATCATAGGCTAAAGCCCTAGATGACACTCCACCCCACACCCCAACAACACCACTGTCATTTCTGCCTCACATTTCTGCATTTGTGGATTGACTAATAGTTATCAGTGACCGTCAATGCATTTACTTTCTCAAAATCCTTTTCCTCGGCTCTGAGCAAGAGTGGCTCAGCATATGCTATAAAGTTCGATAACTGGTTTATAGAGCTTCAATCTATTTCATTGTGGTTTGCCTGAATCACACACTCTGTCATTTTCATTTTTCTTTGTATTTTGTTATTGTGCAGGCACATGACACGCCCTGGAAAGTGCGAAATGCTGAGTGTTGATTGGTCCTGTGGACTTAATATCGATATGTACGTGGCTCTTTCAAAAATCCAAGGGTTTTATAAAAACAACACAATGCAGTGTAATCAGTTCAGATTTATTGTTCTGTGTATAAAGTAAAAACAAAACTCTTACGTGCTCTGTTCACCACAACACTGCCAGTCGATGTGAATCTTGCTTCATAGGCTGTGAAAAATAACAACACAGACTGTAATAGAAGAAAAGTAGACACCATTTAGGAAAAAAATAATCATATGATTTGAGTGTACATCTGCTTGTTATAAGTAGTCATGAGCAAACTCCACAGTGTTTGCTTTGCCTTGAGTTCAGAGAAATCACAGAAGTGTTCACGAATATTGCCAAACTCGGCAAATACATTGAAGTTAATGGGGAAGGACTAATTGAACTAGATTTGACTGGATTATAATGGTGCAGTGATCTTTAAAGTGTCCCTCAGTGCTAGGGAAACATCTGCCAACTATACTGGACCAAATATTGTGGCCAAAAAATTGACCTGAGTTGTACCACTGCACCATCGTGCCTCTGTGAGATCAAATAAGAAAGGAAGCAGTCAGAGAAACGCAATCATATATTTCCATCAAAACAAAGCAGAATTGCCAAAATTTTAGTCAAAAGTCAGAAAAAAATACATAGGTCTTTTAAAGGCACAAAATTCAAAGTAGCATGTCATGGTTGAAGCCAATGGCTCGTTCTATTTTTTGAATAATGCAAATGAAGGCTTTCCTAACTGTACTGATGCTTTGCAATTTTTCTTCTATCAAAAAGATAGAAACTTCTTGCAAATAGCAATACATTTTTCATTATTATCGGGTTGGATAATGACTGACTGACTGACTTATTATTTCATAGAGTCTCCTGTGTTTGGGGGGGTGGTTTTGCATCAGACTCCTTCAAGGTTTGTTTTTTATCTCCATATAGCTAATTATGCATGGATAGGGCATGCACCTCCTTCTCTTATACTGACGTGAAACTTGAAATCGACCTGCACATTTGGAGCCAAGCAGAGGTAACTCATTATTTATTCTGTATATGTTTCATAAAAATAAAATTTAGAGAACTTGCATTATTTGCTTATCTGTTCTACCACTAAATAAATTTGTAATGCAAATGATCAGCATTATTTACCTGGGGGGCAGTCTCATCCAATGTTGGCTGTCACAGCTCCAGGGGTTGTTGTGCAGGCCTTACAAAGCATTATGGGGCGCTGGGGAAAAAATTCTCCTAATCTGACCAAATTATCACTAAAACATTTGATGAACAAGGGAAAAATTTGCTGCAAATAATGCTTTGGTGAAATTCACTGATCAACACTGGCTATAAGCTTTGGCAAAACATAACTATTGAAGAAACATGATTATAGAGACAAAAGTAGCATAATATACAGCCTGAACCTTTGGACATCCGGGGCACAAGGGTGGTAGGGAGGTATTTGCTGCTCCAAAATTTCACCCATGACACCCATTGCAAGCAAATAACATATCCTTAGCTCAAGAAAACAGAACCAAGAATCTGTGATAAAATGTATTCCTCATAAACATGGAAGGCTCATTTTTTCTTAAATTATACACTTTGCTTCTTCAGAGTGGAGGTATTTGGTAAGTTTACAGGCTTTTATTTTCATGTTTGGACCCTGGTACGCTGAACTTACGTAATAAGTGCAAGTGCAGGCTGGGGATTTTTTAAAAAATACGCAAAATGTTTCTGTTTTGAATGTAACTTCATGTGACAATATATATCATGATTGTGAAGAAATGACTTTGACTTGAAAAATATTAAACTTATCTTTTAATGTGATGACAGTATTAAGAGAAAGAGTTAATATGTGGGCCAGAATAACATGGACATTTTAAAGCTAAATTTGTGCTGTGCCTATGTATTTTACTGAAATGAATGACAGATTAATAAACTGACAGAATAGCCTTTTTTGAAAATGTGAGAGGTGGTTTATCCTGTTTACACAAATCAGCCTTGATGTAATGTTATTACAGGATGCATGAATTTTTATGTGTGTTATAGCAATACATAGTATGCAGTCGCATGCATTTGAATATAGCATTACAAGAAGTCAACAAATATTTATATGCATGCTAAAGAAATTTGCAAAAAAAAGCTATGTAAAATGCATGAATGTCAGGTCTAGGGTACATAATGCCTTCAATGCTAATAAAAATAAAGGAAAGGCGGACATTAGCGTTTGAAAAGCAGTTCGACTGTCATTCATATTTCCTAGATTTAGAAGATTCTATTCACACAATGTGCTATTCAATAATTACAAATACTCTATGGCCAATAGACATGCAACATAAACACAAAACATAAACAGAGAAGCATAATACAATACATACAAAAAGTATACCTAGATATGTCCTAGATGAGCCACATTCTAAAATGGATCACATCACAGGTATACAATGACAATATGAATTGAATACAGAATATCCAGAAACAGGTCCATTATTTGTGATGACACATCCATTCAAAGGTATACAAAATGGGAGAATATTATTAATGGGCAATCCAGAAATTACTACAATGAATTAAAGAAACTAATATGAAAAAAGAACAGCCTCAGTATCAATATATATAATAATGAGTCCTCAGCTTTGACTTTATTGGAGGGTTAGAAAATGACTGACTGACTATATTCTCTTTTTTTATCATTATAATGTTAAGTTTTGAATCAGACTTATTGTGAGAAGTATCAAGATAAGGCAGTTATGTTCACTCAGCATGATGCCAGAGAGTGTTGCATGTTGATTAGCAAGTAAGAATTTCATTGTACTCTGTATACATAATGGGAATGACATTAAAAACCTATAATTCAGCTGCAGTTTTTTGACTTTGTAGTAGAAGTAATTTTTGGGATGCCTCTTTATATTATTATTATTGTTATAAATTGGGAGTCCCAAAAGCACTTAGGTCCCATAAATAATTCCACAAATTGCCCTCTAATGGGGGGGGGGGGGGGGGTTTACCATCAAAACCCTGACTAGAAACAAAAGGAGCCTTGAAGAAGCTTTATAAAATAAAAGATAGCAAGAGACGTTCCCTAATTGCACAATAAGAGTTGTCAGAGGAGGCAAGGCAATCCATAGAAAACACAGTCTCAATACAGAATATCAAGGCAAAGTCAAAAACAGAGCATTGGTTAAAAATCCAGGAAATCACAATAAGCACAAAGCAAAGCAAAACACAAGTAATCACTCCACTCCCTAGTGCATTTGAAATGAACCACCTGGAACTATGGGAAACCCTTAGGATTTATAGGCTGAAGGACAGTTCCTGATGGTGATTGGCAAGTGGCTCCACTTCTTGGGGGACCACCCACAAAATACATGGGACATAATCAAGGTATTTTCTAGCCACAGACAAAAACAATGAATAATGCACTTTATAAACAAACAAAAAAAAATTAACATAAATAAATGTCACAAAATGCACAAAACAGAAAAGAAACACGAACCCCAGCCAGGGGAAAATGCTGGCTAAAACATAACAATTATAAGTAATTATAAGCATGGAGCTGGAGTGTGAATAGTGTTCCAAATAGTCAGTTATGTCATTTTGTGATGTTTTTGGATAAATGGTCCATTGCATTCAGTGTGTGGATCATCTTTCCTAAAATGACAGGCTTTTCCCAATAATTTATTTTAATTATTTATATAGATTATACTTTTAGAATCAGTCTAGGTCTATAGCTAACAGTAAAAGGAAAATAGCCATCTATTGATCTTCCCTATTTTATGCAGTTATGAACAGCCTCTTTAATACCTCTGATTGTTGAAAACAAATATCATAAATAAAATTAAGTGTCAAGGGAGTGTCATTACTTTTGACATGTTCAGTGGATTTAGCTTCAGTGTCAGAAACCCAGACAAATGGAAAGCATTTAAATTGCCCCGTCAATCTTTCATAATTTGGATTTCTAACAGTACAAAGCATGAAACTGCAACTTATGAGGACTTGAAGTATCAACATACTGTACAATATGTTGAGCACTTAATAACTGTTCATGCATGCAGTAGGTTTAATTTAAAAGTGTGTGGATGAACTCTCATGGTGAGTCATTAAAAAAAGTGGATTTACATTAAAACCTGATCTGGAATCCATCCCACTTGCTGCAATGGATGATCAAAAGAGTTACAAGGCATTGAAACTGGAACCTTGACAGTCTTAGTTGGGAAATGTGTTGAGACTGCCATTATGACTTTCACATTTCTAGATCCTTGTTTTAAGTAGCACATCAAGTACTGCAATACTGACAGGATTTAGGTTTAATATGACCTTAGTTAGGAGATGCAACTCCAAGCAAGGAAAGGCTTCCAATCACATTCAAATTTCACAATATTAGGAAGACCACAAGCTGATCTCATTTTGATCAGTTTTGTAGATTATATTTGATATTGCGAATAAGTCTGGAATAAGCATTAGATGAAAGTGATGTAAAAGCAATATAAAATCTTTTTTATTAATGAAATAATAACAGAGAAGGGGATAAACACAATGTGGTGAGAAAGTATCAACCAAAGAAAATATCCATTTACATTATGACCATGCTTAAGTAGGCAACATGTTATAAAGTAGACTTAGCTAAATTCAAACCAAAATATTATGTAAAAAATTAAATTCAGTCATTTGAAAAGAAATGTCATAAGGTCAAAAAAGTATTCTTTAACAAAATACAGTATGTATAAACATTTATTTTTCATAAACATTTAAGAGGATGAAGCCATCTGTCATTGAAACCAAATGGCGTCAATTACCTATTCCTCTAACTACACATGCTGGAACAACATTTTTGCTTAGTGAAATGACTTTAAAACTGTACAGCTGATCAGCATAACAAATATTTATCTCTTTTTGCTTGAGAGTGCCCTAATTCAAAGACTTTGATGGGTATAGGTAACATAAGCAACTGGTTATGGGGAGACCCGCAATTTAATTTATATGATTATGTTATTAGAGACCCTAACAGTTAAAGAATTACTTATTAAATAATTACTTTTGCAAGAAATTTACCAAACTTTTGTAAACAATGCCAGTACTTCATGTGATTATCTCCATTAACTGACAAATAATAATTACTACCAAAAAAGTTGCTTCAGGAAATACTGTACTATGCCCTATGACTCGATTTTTTCCCAAAGCACACCACACATTAACTTTAGGAGAATCTCTTTCACGTTCAACAGACTCATGTGGATTTTCAGTTCCCCAAATACGGCAAAAATAAAACTTCTAAAGACAAAAAACTAGATACATCAAGCTTTCTAATCCTTTTAACGAATTCTTTCTATCACAAATACTTACAAAGTTACAACTACTTTAAATTGCACATGGATTTTATGTACACCCTGTACTTTAAAAAAGGGCTTTAAGAAAGAGCAAAATTAGAGTAGTATTAAGAGAATGAGTCCACAACTGAACTGGAAGCAACTGAAACTGGTGGATTTATAGAGGGTAGCCGGGGAGAGGTGTGCTTTAAGGGTTGGAGCCAGAAGTGAGGTCAGAGTCGGAGCCGGAAGTGATGTCAGGCGGTATTTCCTTCTGAAGGTCTGCAGAGGAAGCAGAAAAGGTGTTAGTATGCATCACCAACCCCTGGTCCAGCGTATAGATAAATTTAGTTAAGACCATCGGCTGCCTCCCATGCGTACGTGCGTCACAATATTTATATACTAGAAGGAACATCCAGCATTGTATGGGTAAGTAATTGTAAGCCCTAGTCCATTTGTTTGCTAGTCTGGCATCAGCCTATTCTGGTGTTTCATTTGACGTGAACCACCAGGTGGCACTGTTGTTCTAACTGAATTAAAGGGGAAAAAAAAAAACAAAGATACTCCTGGGGTCAAAATTTCAGGTCAGATCACAGTTTACACAGCCTGGCTACATGGCTTAAGGGAGGGGAACAACCTATACAGAATATGAGGTGAGTATACAAAAGTTTAATAATACCAAAAACTAAAAATTGCTATAAAAAATGTAAATATCTGATTTATCTTTGGTTTATAAGCATTGCCCCCAAACTTTATGTTTAATTCATTAAAAATTAACAGAAAAGTCTGCATTTTATTTTGTGATAATCTGAAATGTCTGTCCCACTTGTTCTTTCAAGGACAAAGAATATTCTGATTCCTAGCATACATATAGCTGACCCTGAAAATGGCAATGTTTAGAGATGTATATTTTTAGAGATGTTTCTTTTAAATACAGTAGGCAATCACAAAAACCATGTGGAAAGTTCTTCCCCATTCACCATACAGCTCATGTGTTGCTGCGATAGATTTTTACTTCTTTGTAGCCCTCAAAGATGCTGTGCTTGGGAAGAGATTTGACAGCGATGACAAGAAGTGAAGAGGTGGTTGTGAGTGCAGGATACAGATTGGTACAATAAACAGATACACACTTTTGTTTCTCACAGACACAAGGCTGTTAAATTGACAGAGATTATGTAGAAGAATGAGGAGTGTACAAATACATTTATTTATCCTATGAGCATATTCAAATGATTCCCTAATAAATTACTAGCAAAAAAATGTGTTGTAAAATTTTCTGAGTGACTCTTATATATATTTTACTGCCTTTCTCAATAGGCACTACTATAAAGAGTAATAAAAAGAAGTTGACAAAGAATCAATATTGCCAGTAAAATAAACTAAGATAAATGTTGGAACAAAAGGTTTAGCTTGAATTTTTAATAAATTAAGATGTAAATTTCACTAAACCATGGATATATTTGTTCTAAATCTAGTATGTACTTACTGACAGCATAACTGTGTAGTTTTTGTAGAAAGCTGGCTTTCATTGGGTGGCATGGTGGCACAGTGGGTAGCGCTGCTGCCTCGCAGTTGGGAGACCTGGGGACCTGGGTACGCTTTATGGGTCCTCCCTGCGTGGAGTTTGCATGTTCTCCCCGTGTCTGCGTGGGTTTCCTCCGGGCGCTCCGGTTTCCTCCCACAGTCCAAAGACATGCAGGTTAGGTGGATTGGCGATTCTAAATTGGCCCTAGTGTGTGCTTGGTGTATGGGTGTGTTTGTGTGTGTCCTGCGCTGGGCTGGCACCCTGCCCAGGATTGGTTCCTGCCTTGTGCCCTGTGTTGGCTGGGATTGGCTCCAGCAGACCCCCGTGACCCTGTGTTCAGATTCATCGGGTTGGAAAATGGATGGATGGCTTTCATTGTATGCTAAACATGTTCTTCAAAATTGGCCCTTATTCTTAGAAATTAGGTCCTTTACTTGACTTAGGGATTAGCTATGCAGACCCTTATAATCATTCTTCTTGATGCAACTGGGATAGACATTAAAGCAGCAATCACACAAGAGGTGCCATTAGATTTATGCCAGATACTGTAAATGTTAACCCAATATGAGCCCTTTCTTCATTATGTGTGAGAAAAGGTGGTCAGGAGACAATTAAGGGCACAGTGGCATCATGAAACATGACAGCAGTAATATTAAAAGTTAGTACATGACATTATCAAGTGGCAATATTAATTTGACAGGAAACATTCTGCCATTGTCTAATTTTACACTACGTGTATAAATAGGAAAAGTGTATTTTTCATGGCTGTGTTCTTTTTATTCTACTTTACCATGGCGTAATATCATATACACAGTACACATGGGAGATTATATTAGATCGTCTCCTTAAAACTAGGATCTTTCTCAAAGCCATTAAATTAACTTTAACTTGATTAACATTTATACATTTGATTAGGTCCTGGCACCCCACATCCCTGTTTTGAACTAGGTGAATTAATGTTTGAACGGATGAATGGTTGTATACATTTTCCAGATTTGAAGCATATATTAAAAGATAAAAACATTGGTTTTGGTTTTCTAATGAGTTTATATCCCTCCTATAGATCCTAAGCTTTCAAATGGTTTGCCATATACTCATTTTCCATAGCCTCACCAAACTCCTCCAGTCCCATCCTTTGCTCTTTCATTTGCAATGGCTTCAGCTTTCTTGGCCCACCAGTATTTCTCAGTTAAATAATTTGGAACCTTCCTAATAAATATTACATGTAATTTATTTTTCTTTAACTTAATATTTTTTACTGTCCAGTTATCTGGCATGCTGAAAAATAGCTACCTTGCTGTCTATGGAGCATGCTCATCAATATGAATGGTGCCCGTCCAATTTTTCTAGTTGTATATGTGCATCTAAATTTACATATACATTTATGTATTTGCTTTGTAGATGATTTTATCTAAAATGTCTTACAAAAGAGGTAAACATAATTGAGTGACATTAGGCTATGGCCTGTTTGTTCAGCATGTGTAGAAGGACATGTAACAAAAGTTGATTGACACAAGTGAAAGGATGTAATAACTAGTAAATTTACAATAATAGATTAACAATCGATAAAACAATTAAACTTAATGTAACAACAAATCAACCAACAATATTAAAGATCACAGAGCAAAGTTTTTTGTTTTTTCAATCAATTGCACAGAAATTCTTAGTACAGATGGGTTTTCAATAGCTTCTTAAATACACTGAGGGAGTCAGCAGTTCAGATGGAGGTGGGCAGCTCGTTCCACCAACTATGAACTACACCGGAAAAGATTCTGAATTGAGATTTGATGCCACGCAGAGATGGCATCATCAGACACTGTTTCCTGGCAGACTTCAGTGGGCAAGAAGAATTATAGCACTTCACCAGTATCTCCTTATACGCAGATGCTGACCCAATGTGATCTACACTGTAGGCAGGCATCAGGGATTTGAACTTAGTGTATTCTGCTACAGGGAGCCAATGTACTGACCTAAAGAGAGGAGTGATGTGAAGGCCGTCTCGGCTGGTTAGATACATGATGGGCCACTGCATTTTGGACCATCTACATCGGCTTTATAGCTCATGAGGGTACTCCTGCCGGAAGTAAGTTGCAGTAGTCCTGACGTGGCAAGACCAAAGCCTAGACCTAAAGTTGTGCTTCATATTGCATTAGATAAGGTCTGCTCTTGCAGATGTTGTACAAAGTGAACTTGTATGAATGATAAAAAGTTGAAATGTGGGCAGAAAAAGATAGCTGCTCATCAGTCACCACCCTAAAGTAGCACACTGACTTGGCAGGTGTTAGCGACAGTGTACTGACAGAGCCAAGCTGTACTAAGATGGAGAGTTAAAGAAACTGGCTGCCTGGAATCACAAGAAGCTCTGTTTTTGGCAGGTTGAGCTGTAGAAAGTGGTCCTTCATCCAGTTTGAGATATCAGTAAGTCATGCAAAGACCCTAGCAGTTACCATGTTGTCCTCAGGAGGGAACGGAAGGTACATCTGTGTATCACCAGCATAGCACTGATGAGAGAACCCATGGGATTGGATGATGGAGCCCAATAAGATGGTGTACAGAGAGAAAAGTAGAGGACCCAGCACCAATCCTTGGGCACCCCTGGGCATGTCTGATGCATCCTTGGCAAATCGCCAGACTGGTTGATACTGAGCAATCCATTCTGTACAAGGAAGGAAGAGACCTGGTTAGAAACAGCATGTTCAAGTGTTTAAAAAAAAAGGAAAGGAGGGAGACAGGCCTGTAATTGTTAAATTGGGATGGATCGAGTGTTGTTGTTTTGAGAAGTGGGGTTATCAGAGCATGTTAAAAGAAGGTAGGAAATAAGCCTGAGCTGAGTGAGGTGTTAATGATGTGTGTAATTGCAGAAATGAGTGAGGGGAAAATGGCCTGAAGGAGACGTGAGAGGAGAGGGTCAAGTGGACAGGGAGAGGAGGTTGGAAGCATCAGTGGCAGAGAGTGGAGAGAATATGGAGAACGTTGGGTGATGCTTAGGAGTAGGCATGATGGGTAGAAGCGAGAGTGAAAATTGACTGCTGATAGCAACCATCATATCCTGAAAAAAGGTGGAAAAGTCATCACTAGACAAGGCGGTGTAGGGAGGAGGTGAAGAGGGTTATGAAGGTAGCAGTTCATTTAACTGAACTGGATGACTATTTTATTTTTTTATGTTTGGCTCATAGTGATTCTGCAGCAAATTTTGTCTCATGTAAGGGTAAACATAATCAAAAACATTAACTACCTCTTTGTCTTGTCTGTTCAGTCTTTTGATTCTCAATTAAACCAGCAGCTTATATATCCTTCGATCTATGCAGTCAGCTGATCCTAATCCTTGAATGGTGTAGTCCATCTGTTGTGTCTTGTTTATAAATTCTGCCAGCTTATATCTTATTAGTTATAATAGCTATTCCCAGAAGGCTATAGTTATCTGTTTGTGTGGACAACAGCATCATTCAAGTTTAACACTAGAATTACCAGAGCCTACGAAAAAACTTGTAAATCCGTCCCACCTTAAATCGCGTCTTAGATCCGTTTGTACCTCTCCGCCAGAGTCCTTTGTCATCTAAATGTGCTGATAAACAAAAGCTACTAGCAGCCAGCTATTCCATCCCCCCACCGACTTAGAACGAATTTCTCCTAGCTCATGGCTTGCCTTGATTTGATTATGTGGGATTGAAGTGGAGTTTTATAGTGGAAATAATATAGTGTTATTTGGAATACACGCATTTCATGTGTGTTCTGTTCCGTTCAGTAGTCTGTGCAAACACATTTTTAAAACAGAAACGTTTTTCATATTCTAATAGTAAATGACAAAATGTAGGCATAAACTATATAACGTATGAAGCCTGAAGTCCATATATCAAAGAAACACTTTCACAAAAGGTACAAATAAGAGAACACGTGCGCTTTTAAAAAAAGCCGCGTTAGCATGCCACATTCACACACTTACTACAACCGCTGCGGTGGCGTAATGGTATCAGTTCCTGACTGGGAAACAGAGGGTGGCGAGTTCGATCCCGCACGGCTCCACTTCGAGAAATGAACTGCTCTTATTCTTACAATTTTAGAATAACAACATAAATTTGATTTCAGTCTGTAACAGCCGGTGTAACTTATGATACTGGTAAAGGTTAGCTTTTTTTTTTTTTTAAATTCACTTTTCATTCTCGCAGTCGCATTCAGAATCAATCCATACAACCCCATCTGACATAAAGACGTGCTATAGGTCTGCAGTGTACCACGATGCATACTACCGCCCCCCCCCCCCCCCCAAAAGGGTTCTGACACACAAACGCTGGCAAAGCTGCCTTCTTCGTATCTCACCGTCACTTGAAATCAGCAGTTCTTAGCATTGCAAACACGCAAGCTGTCGTATCAACCACCAACTGTAACTTGCTTTCTTTATTCTTCGGTTATAGTCTTGAATAAAAGTACACTTTTATTTATGTGAAAACAGCTGTGTCAGATGGGGTTGTATGGATTGATAAGCAGCTAAGAACTGCTGATTTCAAGTGACGGTGAGATACGAAGAAGGCAGCTTCGCCAGCGTTTGTGTGTCAGAACCCTTTTGGGGGGGGGGGGGTGATAGTATGCATCGTGGTACACTGCAGACCTATAGCGCGTCTTTATGTCAGATGGGGTTGTATGGATTGATTCTGAATGCGACTGCGAGAATGAAAACTGAATTAAAAAAAAAAAAAGCAACCTTTACCAGTATCATAAGTTACAGCGGCTGTTACAGACTGAAATCAAATTTATGTTGTTATTCTAAAATTGTAAGAATAAGAGCAGTTCATTTCTCGAAGTGGAGCCGTGCGGGATCAAACTCGCCACCCTCTGTTTCCCAGTCAGGAACTGATACCATTACACCACCGCGGCGGATGTAGTAAGTGTGTGAATGTGGCATGCTAACGCGGCTTTTTTTAAAAGCACACGTGTTCTCTTATTTGTACCTTTTGTGAAAGTGTTTCTTTGATATATGGACTTCAGGCTTCATACGTTATATAGTTAATGCCTACATTTTGTCATTTACTATTAGAATATGAAAAACGTTTCTGTTTTAAAAATGTGTTTGCACAGACTACTGAACGGAACAGAACACACATGAAATGCGTGTATTCCAAATAACACTATATTATTTCCACTATAAAACTCCACTTCAATCCCACATAATCAAATCAAGGCAAGCCATGAGCTAGGAGAAATTCGTTCTAAGTCGGTGGGGGGATGGAATAGCTGGCTGCTAGCAGCTTTTGTTTATCAGCACATTTAGATGACAAAGGACTCTGGCGGAGAGGTGCAAACGGATCTAAGACGCGATTTAAGGTGGGACGGATTTACGAGTTTTTTCGTAGGCTCTGGTAATTCTAGTGTTAAGCACCACCATTTTGAATCCTGCTTTTGACCTTAATACAGCCTATCATTATTCTGGTTACTAACCTAATTAAAATGGTGTGTACTCTCTTGAATTTCTGCTTAGACATTGCTTTCGTGATTGTAATTGTAGTTCATTAAGTTTGAGATGCACTGAATTCTACTGTACACTTCTGGTTTATGAGATTCGTGTCAACTGACTCCTTGTTGTTTTTCTTTGGAATTATAATTTTGAATATATGTGATTTTCTGATAATTACCCTTCTGCTTTATGCCATTAATAAAATAACACCAATAATTCTGTGGGTATTTTATTATATGTTAAAATTCAATGTGCATTTGAATGCTTCCACAAGATTAAGAAGACTTACTGAAATCAAAAAAAAAAACACTTTGCAATCCTTCAGTCAGTTCCTCAATCATTTAATCCATTATGTTGGCAGAAAGGTAAAAACCTCAGTTCAATTTCAAACACTTTGAAAAATGCACAAGTTTTGCTGTTGTATTTGGTGGTTTGTATCCATTTAACCGGTATGGTATTACCAGTTTGAAATACCATGCCAAATAGAGAATTAACCATGAATTATTTGTGTATCTTTAAATGTACCAATCCATCTTTGTCACCAGCTTTTTCCATTTCAGGGTTAAAGGAAATCAAAATTGATTTTAGCATCATTGAGAAACCTAACCTGAATGTAATGCCAGTCCATCACTGGGTCTAATAACGCCCACAACCATATCTGCTCACACTACGGCAGTCTACAATCACTAATTAAACTAATATATATGCATACCTGTGAGACACAGAAGGAAATTGAATCATTCTGTCCATTCAGTACTATACAGTATTCCATGTACTCCCAAGTCAGTGAAGAGTAAACTGAAATGAAATTTTCATAGAATTTTATGTTAATGATGGCTTGGGGTGCTGTTTCAAAAGAGCAGAAAATAGACCCTGCTAAGTCTTCAAGTTTTCTCCCTTAATGTATCACATAAGGTTGAATCCCATTTTGTTATAAATGAGAAGATTTACATAGTCAATAAATATGGTACAGGTATATAAAGATTACCAAAAGGTTCTGCCTTCATGATGGATGCAACTGGCACGGCAAGTGAAACAGAAAAGAACAGAGCAAATGTTGGAATGGTAGTTTATTTTTAAGCATGTTGTGGCTTCCTGAATGCTGCCACATCTATTTATTTGCTGTAAACATTTAAAGTGTGATTTATATATTAATATATAAGGGCATATAACTGTATTTTCCATCTGTTTGTGTGGTTTGGCAATAAATACTTGTGTATTATTCCCAATGTATTTTTCATTTGTGATATGATCAACAGAGTTAAAGCAGAAGAGAAAGAATATCTCTGTACTTAATAGATGGAGTGCTGGTTTGATGGGAACAAAAAAAAAAAAAAATTATGATTTCAGGTAGTATAGTCATGGTGCTGCAAAGCTTGTGACATGTTTCATGTTGAGCAGATGCAAGTGAGAATTTCACTGTACACAATGTTGCCCCTTCTTAACAAATTGTAACGGCACTGACTCTAGCAAGTGACTGGGCACACAAGAAGGAAGAAAAGCAGCAGCACCAAGGCTAGAAGCGATAGTGGTCTGAGCTGGCAGACCATCAGTTCAAATGAGGAGCTTTAGTGAAAGTGAGCCCGTTATAGGCACGCTGTCACCATCTTAGTCTCATAGCGAGCAGTCCTTCTAAGGAAAGCAAGCTAATTAAAACAGCAATAAGAGTGAGCAAGAATCCATTGGGGCACAGTGGGCTAGAACCCACTGTGTTTTGCTACAGTATGCTTATAAATCATGATTAAAGTTAATCTGTCACGCACGCAATAGTTTTGCATATTCTGACATGAACGTAAATCCAACAGTCAGGGAACATTTTTTTCATTACTGTGTTACCGTTTTATCTATAAAGGTGCCTGTTGCTTCATTAAAATTGCTAAATTTGTCAGACCACCTGTGGAAAAAGATATGCTCTGCACAGTAAACCTTTTCTTGATGTAATTGAAAAAGGGGCGGATTATTGATTTGCACATTAAAAACATTATAGAATGTTTACAACTCAGGGGGTCTCAATTAACAAAAAAGCAAGTCATAATCAAGTATGCTCGGCTTACAAGTAATTACATTATAGACAATAGGCACAATTCAGTCTAAATGGTGGCTAATCTTATTAAGGACACCTTAAAGAACATAGACTGCTTAACTTTTAAATGAAAGCCTTTGAATTACAGCTGCCAAATCAAAAACATTAAGCATCTCTAGTAACCTGTTTAAAGCCACCACACTAACACGGTTATGCCAATTGGCAGCTTAGAGAATCCAAAAGAGCCTTAATTTGTTATTCAGATTTACATACTTACTAGCAATTAGTGAAGCTACATAAATTAAACAAATCACATTTTAAAAAATCATATTGCAGAAGCCAAGTTTTACCATTACTGTATGTTTAGAATGATGGTTCTTATAATGCATTACCTTTTTCTTACTCTATGTAATTTTTTCAAATAAATAAATAAACACATTTTTTCAAATAAAATGAAAATAAAAATTGAAAATAAATGCTCTAACCAAAAGCACTAATTATTAATGTATAGACACTCTGTGGTCAGCTAAAATATTGAAAAAACAATGGATATTTCCGAGAAAAAGGAATTTAACATGTATCATGTTGCAATCATTTTAAATCACACTGAGTGGATATTTCTGAGTCCTGGAGTATTGCAGACCTGACTAACAACACTTGGAATGCAGGCTTGCAGTTACAGTAAATGGCCCTCTATTCTCTAAGCAGCTAAAAAGGCTGCTTTGGTATTCAGCTTAAAGCAGTGAACACTTGTCATGGTGCAAGATGGTGATTTCACTTGTAGAGGCCAGACTAATGTCAATGCTGCCAATGTATCAAAAGTGGGGTTTTATTTACCTAATAAGATGAGGTATGAGATGTATGATTATGCGCAAAAGGAATATCAATTAAAAAAACAAGATGGGAGACACTGTTATACAGCAAGCAACCTCTAAAATGGATTTAGGGGTTTATGTTATGCAACATTTTCATTGACTACGCAATGCACAGAAGCAATTAAAAAGGCAAATAAAATGTTAGGTTATATCATAAAAATTGTATTATGTGCAGTTCTGGTCACCATGGTACAAGAAAGACATAGCAGCACGTGTAGCTGTGCAGGAGAGACATGTCCTACTCTGACAGACTCAGAGAATTAAACCTGCTCAATCACGAGCAGAGGAGACCACGCTTGGGACTAATCCAGGAATTTAAATTCTCAAAAGCATTGATAAAGTAGATCCAACAAAATTCTTTTAGCTTAAGGGTGAATCACATACACCAGGGGCCTCATGTATAAACGGTGCGTACGCACAGAAATGTTGCGTACGAACCTTTCCACGCTCAAATAGCGATGTATAAAACCTAAACTTGGCGTAAAGCCACGCACATTTCCACGGTAACTCATACCTTGGCGTACGCAATTTATCCGCCCGGTTTTGCAGACTGGCGGCACCCAGCGTCAAAGCAGTGCTACTGTTCCTGTGTGGTTACCCTTTCTTAGATCCACATCCACGGCGGCGGCTTTATCAAATACACTGAAATTAACCGCATATCGTTCATAAATGTAATGCATCTGATTGTAATTAACCTGTAACAATATAATGGTCCACAGAATGGTCAAACTACTGTTCCTGTTTGCTCATCCTTTCTTTCTTAGCTCCACATTCCTGACGCGGCTTTATAAATACACTGAAATTAACTGCATATTGTTTATTAGTGTAATGCATCTGATTGTAATTAACCTGTTGCAATATAATGGGCCAGGGAATAGCCATAGTATTCCAAATACCATAACTGCTTTAGCGTTGTTACGCTCACTGCATCTTGTTCTTCTTTTTGCTGTTCCCGTTAAGGGTTGCCACTGCGGATCATCTTTTTCCATATTACTCTCACTGCACCACTCGGAGTATTTATATCACTGTATCTGAGTGTGAATCACAGCAGCAGATGATCGGAAAGAGAATTATCGGTATACAGTTTCAAGTACACACTACCTCAACCACGTCAAAAAGCGTCAAAGCCTTTCCTGTACGGACCTCGCGTTTCAGAAACAGTTTCATCCCAAGAACTATAAACGCACTCAATCACCTCACTGTAAACTTGCACTACAGTTATAATATTGCACAACCTGCGCTACTTTATAAAGCGCGTATGATGGCAATATCATTTTTAAAATGAAATGCAGCAAAATGTGTTGCTTATAGTATACAGATAAAACTTTAACTTCATTTAAATAATCTGTATTGCTAATAATTAAACATGTGAGGACACGGTGCCGCAGCGTATAGCTAGTTCAAGGATAGCTCCTGCCTTGCGCTGTATTCTTGCTGGTGCTGACACGACACTGGAAGGATAGACGAATAGAATAATTAAACATGTACTACGAAGATATTTCAATGTTCCTTAAAAGTTTTGAAGAATCGGCGTTCTAAGCTTACAAATGGCTTAACGTCTATTACAGAGCTGATTGTGTGGCGATTGGAGAAAGAAAAGTATGGACAGGAATTGGAGGTTAGTACGTTTGAAAGAGACAGTACTTCTGTAATAAATAATTTCATCGAAGATCACACATGGTGCAGCAAGCCTCTTGCGTGAGCTATGAACAATCATTGCGCCACCGTGTTCCCATGTTTAATAACATGCTTTCATTCCGATCATCATGAAAATGATATCACGTATACATCTCAGTATTTTAATTATTCAGAGAGCTGTAATATCTCGAATGGAATGCATTCTGTGTCCTGTCGGAGAAAGAGAAAGAACGGAAGCACGTAGTGATTCACACACATAGAGCACATAGAAGATCAAACACAGAAAAAAGCATTTAACATGCTACTTGAGAAACTAGTAAAATAAACGATTTTAAGATGAAGTTTATAATGTTCTACTTTAATGGCAAAATAAACTACATGATTAAAGTGGAAATTTCGAGATTAAAGTTGACATTTCGTGCTTTTTTCCCACTGTGTGCCTATGTTTTTTGTTTGTACCCTAATACGCTTTCATATGACACTCAGACGGTGGGCTACAACTCGCCTTTTCACAGCGACTTTGATATGTGATTTCTTTTTTATTTCGGGCACTGTGCGACTTTGTGAATTTGATCTTTCGAGTTTTTCCGACACTCTGTCACTCGATCAACTTTCTTTTGTTGATTATACCACTGTTTAAACCAACAAATAGTAGGTTTTTCCTTTGCCTCCACTTGGTATTCGCTGAAATTCTTATATTTTCCCCTGTGCTTTTCCCATTGTCTTTTCACAGAAGGCTATTTATATTGATTTGCATATTCAAAGAGGCGTAATTCTGGAAGGAGTTGGGGCGGGACAGAAGGCGCGTGCACGTGCGTTACTTTTCACGCAAATCGGGATTTATGTAGTGGAAGAACGTGAAAGTATGCGTGCGCACAGATTCCTGCATCTGGATTTTTCTGTGCGTACGCACAATCCCGCTTTTGTGCTTACGCCATGTTATAGTGTGAGTTCTACGCACGGCGTTATACATGAGGCCCCAGGAGATCAGTGGAAGTAAAGGGGTTCATTTAAAACTGAGGCCAGGAAGTACTTCTTTATGCAGAGAGTTATGGGAGAAACTACCAAGAAATGTAAGTGCAGGAGAAACCTTTAAGAATTATCTAGATGAGATATTGGGACAGCTTAGCTATTAACTAAACAAACAAGCTTGATGGACTGAGTGGTCTCCTCTCATTTGTCAAATTTTCTATGTTCTTATGAGAGAAAAAAAGGGTACAAAGTTGAAAGAAGTAAAGCAACAAATAACAGTCCCCCACCTGAGCTTACTGAACACGGGTGAAATGTCCACTTCAATATATTGATATTCGGTGAACCCATAAGCATTCACTTGCACAAGAAGAAATGGATTTGTGGTCTACAAAAAGAAAAGGCAAGGAGTCATCATTGTATAGCAAATGTGACAATTCATTTGTGCTTTTTGAAGTAACACGGATGCTTTGAATTGTTTTCCCATTACCCAAACGAGTGAGAATTGATACACTACAACTGTTATGCCACCGTGTCTGATACAATTTAATGGTTTTTCAATATGAATATGCCGTGAAATTATATGTGAATGATTAAAATTGAAAATATTAAAAGTTTCTCAGCCTGCAGTAGTTTTAATGTATCTGCCTTGACTTGACATTAACTTTATAAAAGGGCTATAGTCAGATACAGGCAATTTCTCAGTGTTATTTACACTGTCTATAGGTAAAAGCTGGAAAACATTTATCCTGACATGAGAATGTATGGAATTGCACCACGTGGGGAACGTCTCCTCTGTCATTACTCAACGGTGTTGGGAGAATGGGAATTTTTTTAGGGAAGAAAAAGAATTTGAACCACAGTGCAGAAATAAGCCCAGCTCGATTTCTGAAGTACAAAATTAAACAACAGATGCTGAGCTACTCTGTTCTGCCACGTTCTGACTTTATCTATGCTACTAATATGTTAATCCAGGTTCCAAACTTGAACATAGCAGGCAGCTACAAATAATGTGTTTTTACTTTTTTAAAACTACTTATGTGGTTTTAGTACTTTGCTCACTCATCTTTGAGCCCCTGTACTCAATTAACTACTGTACACGATTATTTTGATATTGAATTATTAACACCTTAACATACTGTACTATAACTGATGACAGGATTGTTCTCAGCTTGTGCCATATCTCATTCCCCAGAGTAGGACTGGATTCTTCACATGTACTTTTAGCCCTTTTACAGGGCAGACGTGCAATATATGTACCCAAATCAGGTGAGATTAAATGCAATCTTCTGTAGGTTGTTGTCGCTGTAGAGGCGATACCACTATTACAAAGCCTCAGGCTCATGATTCAGCATTGCTGCAGTCTCGCCTGCTCATACGTGTTGTCCTCAGCAAAGGTCATTTGGCTTCATTGTTACCAAGATGTGGTTTGCCCTCAGCATCTGCCACAGCATTTCATGTGCCCGGAACTGAAGTTAAGTTTCTTCTTCTCAGCCAAGCTAAAGAGGTCTTCTTAGTCCAGACTGCTAGAGGTATGCTATTATGCATGATGACAATAAAACAAAGTGCAGTCAGGCAGAAATAGCAAGCATATTTTTCAGGAATACATTATTCAGAGAAACAAACAATATACTGAACTGGCAAGCTTGTGTTCAATAGCATCTTGATGTTATAGGTCTTGAATTATTATTAGGCTCATTCTTTAATTCTTGAAATTAGATATTAGGTTTTCGATGGGGAAGCTTGCCGAGTGTGTACAATTAGCAGCTTCTGCTTTATATTATACTCTTGTGGAAGCATTCACAGTTTTCATTCTATTTCTGTTTTAGAATTGATAATTTAAAAAGTGGAAAATGTTAAAACATGAATAAGAAATTCAAGCCTAGCTTAACACATCTTTAATTTACAGCACATGGCAAGTAAATGAATGTGATCAGGTAAGGGTTCATTAGCATATGCTCATTCCTTTTTTCTGTCCGTTGTTTGGAAAAGGATCCAACTAATCTTGCTAACCATGTGCTTGCCTTTATTTTGGGTAACTGAAAATGCATTTAGTATTGCTGTAATTATTTATGCACATGTTGGCACGAAAATGCGCAAAGCTTTGTCTGTTGCCTGCTTGAATGGCCAGAACATTGCATCATAACACTTAAATCATGTTTTTGTCTGCTTTGAGTTTCTTTTAAGCAGCTACAAGTGGCCTTAATACATGATATAAACTTAAGAACATGAAATTGGATTATATATTTTTGGCTTCACTTAAAAAATCGTAAATGTATACATAACATAATACCTTTAGGTTGTTAGTTATTAGTGAGATTGTTCAGCAGTACCCATGTTATTGATATGTAATTTAGGAAATATTCACCAGACTCTGACAACCAAAAGAGGAGATTCACGGACTAGAGTGAGGTATTTAATTTCAGTCAACTCGTTAGGCTTTACTTAACGTAATGTATTTTAGATTTAAAGCAAACTCAAAGCATTTTATTAACACTTGTAGTCAGGTGCTGGAATGACAGGTCTCAAAAATAAACGTTGGGATGACAAGAGCGTCATCCCGTTTAATTTAACTGAAAAGTTCAGCAAAATTCAACTTCTCTTGGCATCTAGGCTTCTTGCCCTCAGCCTTTCAAATAAACAAAAGGTATGGCTTTAGCCACAGGTTCAGGGTCTCTTTGTTCAGGATCTCTGTCCGGTGGGTTGCTCTGGCCGGACAGTGTTCTTATTGTTGGGAAACTGTAAGAGATGGGGCTAAACGCCCTCACAGGAGAGAAGGAAAAGAGAATGTTAGCGACAGTGCCCCCTCTCATCCTTGCAGGTTATTACATGCCTTGACCAAGCCCAATCTCTAATGCGCATGAGCGATATTCTTACATTTAGCATCAAATACAGTGTTGGTGAATGTAAACTGTTCCTTGTCACAAAATGAGGATGTTGTATTATGCAAACTAACTTTTATATACATGTAAAATTGTTACAGTTACAATTCAAGTTACTCTCTGATTTGTTTTGTTAGTTGGTTTGCTGTGTTATACTCTCCTCAGAATGACCTCTTCTACTCATGTTCCGGCTAAAATTAAAGAAGTGCTGCACCCTAACATGTTGTCTGGACTTCCTTGGTGAAACCTGAGCAAAATACACTCTATTTATAATACCGATTATTATTTTTGCTGACTTTTTAATTTAATTGTATTCATCTAAAAGATTTACTGCAATGTTATGTGCATATCCAGCTGGCTCACAGACAGGTGCCACCAGCACTGTGCTAGCAGATTAAATGAACAACATGTATTGCTACTTATTCCCTATATGGAACATGCTGTCAGCTTTGCATGAAATGAGAGTAAAAGAAAAAGCAAGAGGAAGAGGAATGGCAATGGTGATTTATCTCAAGGCTCGCCATATGGAAATCTCTCAGATGTGCTCTGAACTGCATGCTGTAGGATCTAAAAGAAGAGGCACTGGGGGCTATGTAAAATGCTTCTAAAGGGATATTTAATTTCTTTAAAAGCTTGAGATGTGAAGCTCTTTTTTCTTTTTTTTTATTCAACTACTGTTGTTCTAATGATACTGCAAGATTTCTGTGACAGAAGCTGCTATTTCCAACAAAAGCCCTGAGTGTGTGAAATTTGAAATAGAGAATGCATCCTGCAGAGAAGCAAGAAAGCAAAACATAAAAAAGCTGGCTCTGGAGTTTTCTGTGACTTATGTTTAAGACAACCGAATGAATACAGATTAATTTAGTTCTGTTATTACGCTTTAAAAGAATTTTCATATTTTTTTCATTTGTTTTGTTGGGGCGATACAAGTGTTTTGTTCCTGCCAACAATACTTATAAAGCAGAGTAAATCTACCCTCAGTTTTGCTTCACAAACTTATACCAATGAGTCACAACATTAAAACCACTGAATGGTGAAGTTAACAATATTGACTATCTTGTTACAATGGCATCTGTCAAGGGGTGGGATAGATTAGGCAGCAAGTGAACAGCCAATTACTGAAGGTGATTTGTTGGAAGCTGGAAAAATGGGCATGCGTAAGGATCAAAGCGACTTTGGCACGTCCAAATTGTGATGATTAGATAATTGGATCAGAGCGTCTCCAAAACAGCAGATCTTGTGGGTTGTACCCAGTATGCAGTGGTTAGTACCTACCTACTAAAATTGGTCCAAACACAGACAACCAGTTTACCAGTGACAGGGTCTTGAGCACCCAAGGCTAATCAATGTGCTTCGGAAGTGAAGGTTAGCCTGCTGCTCCAATCCCATACAAGACCTACTGTGCCACAAATTGCTAAAAAACTTAATGTTGGCAATGAGAGAAAGGTGTCAGAACACACAATGCATTGCAGCTTGCTTTGTATGAGGCTGCACAGTCACAGATGGATCAGAGTGCCCATGCTGACCCGTGCCCCCTACTGAAAGCACTTATAATAGGTGCGTGAGCATCAGAAATGGACAATGGAGTAATAGGAGAAAGTGGACTGATCTATTGAATCAAATTTTCTTTTAGATTATGTGGACATTCGGGTGCATGTGTGTCATTTACCCAGGGAAGAGATAGCAACAGAATGCACTGTTAGAAGAAAGCAAGCCGGTGGAGGCAGCATAATGCTCTGGGTTATGCTCCTGGAATTCATGTAAATATTACTTTGATACATATCGCCTACCTAAAGTTTGTTGCAGGTAAACTCCTTTATACCAATGGTATTCTCTGATGGCAGTGGCGTCATACAACAGGATAATGTACCCTGCCACACAGCAAAAATTGATTAGGAATTGTTTGAGGAACATGCCAAAGAGTTCAAGGTGTTGACTTGGCTACCAGAATCCCCAGATCTCAATCCAATGGAGCATCTCTGGGATGTGCTCAAAATCAAGTCCAATCCATGGAGGTCCATCCTCACAACTTTTACAACTATACATCTTTAGAGGTCTTGTGGAGTCTATGCCTCAATGTGTCAGAGCTGTTTTGGCAGCATGAGGACATCTACACAGTATTAGGCAAGTGGTTTTAATGTTGTGTCCGATAGTATAATTTAGACATCCATATATTAAAAGCATATCATATGTTTATGATATACTTTTAAGCAGAAATCCTAAAGTAAGTTGCACATATGACAAAAAATGTAACTAAAAGAAATGAGCAAAAAACAAACAAACTACTATTCGGTTCGAGAGAGGTGAGTAACTGCTATTGAAAATGTGGAGACAGATTCCAGCATAGTTGGTAGACATTTTTTGTTGCAATCAGGAACACAGAAAAGACCATTGAACCATAATAATCTACTCAAAACGAGTTCTGTTCCTCTTTCTCTATTGACTTCAATCCATTTCACTGAATTTGGAGAAGCTGCCAAACATTTCCACAATTTTGCCAAACTCAAGACTTGCTAGTGATCTGCACACAGTATTCCACATGCATTCTCATTAACCCAATGCAAATCACATCTGAACAAAAATCTCTTGATTTACATTTATATTAAATATAATTTATACTTAATTGCTAATGTACATTTCAGCAGAAGAGTATGGACTTAATAAAAACTTATGTTGCATGCATTACCCACTTGTATTCAATGAATATTGTTTAGAACCTTCTGTATTGTGGCCTGCCAGGCACATGCCAGCTCCCCAAACTTGACACAAACAGGCAAAGACACAAGTTTAGCAACACACACAGGCTTTATTTCGCTGTGGGAAATGCTTTCTCTCTTGTTTCCCACCAGCACCAAAGCATAATACAGCAAAGCACAAGTAATACTGACACACCTCCTCCTCCTGGCAAGCGTCGAGCTCTCCTTCCTGACTCTGGTTCCTGGAGCAATGGCAGTGGGCTTCTTTCATCCTGCACACAGAAGTACTTCTGGTGGCCAGATAGCGTGATCCAGAAGCACTTTCGGTTGCAGGGGAAGCCTGACAAACTAGGGCTTCACAATCCCAGAGCACCTCATAGTGGGACCCCTGATGGATCAATACAGGGTTTGAGTCATTAAACTCCAACTTTCGCATCTGAAAGTAAGGTTTACAGAAAATGCAATATACAGTACATCTTCCTGAGAGCTGAATGTCTTAGTCAAGGAATGGCACTAAAAGACAACAATTCCTAAAGTAGGTGTACTGATAAACACATCATATAAACAAAAATGCATGGGTCCGGTCGATGGTACATGCCACATACCAGTGCTCTCCACTATAAGATTCCATACTTCCTACACTTCAATACAAAGATTTTAGATTTAAATATCCTTTACTTACACTTAATTAAATTTATTTTTGTTATATAATTGACAGTATTACAAATATATATTACTAATATCTATATAAATATTTCACATTTAGATCACAATTATGTTAACTTACAGTATGTCTTGCTCAAGGTTGAAGCTTGTGGTGTATAGTCTTAACCACTAGAGTGCATAGACCACTGCCAATGAATAGGTGTAACGGATTTAAGAAATCATTTTGAGAATATTTGAACTCTACAGCTCTGGTATTCTTGAATGTGGCAGAGTCATTTTTGAGTGAGGCATAACTGCATTAACAAGTGCACCACTGTAGGCAGTAAATATATGTGAATGGATGTTTTATTTTCAGAATCTTTAATCTATTAAAATTCTGCACATCCAAAATCACTTATTCTTGTGAGGTGAGGAGATTTTACATGAATTGACTTTGCAGGATCTATTTTGAGACAGATTAATAGGATGCAGTGTTGTTAATAGGGTAATTGCAGTACACTATCACATAAATGTACCATTTACTGAACAGAACGATGGGATGTCACACTGTGAAGTCTGCTGTAAGGTGCGCCTAACTGCTTGGTTTCTTGATCTTTTATTAGACTAATTGAATATGTGTATGTTTACTTGAATAGATTCCTCCTGTCTCGGGACATATGCTTCTTATTCTATCAGCTGTTCTTTTTCCCATCTGAAGTTAGTTGTGCTGAACTGATTCTTTATATTAAAGTAAGTACAGGGAAAAAATGAATGGTCTGTTCTTAGTTCAATGAATGTGTATGTTATGTTCCTGTACATTGATTTATATGTGTATTTTTTAAGCACTGTATATAAGTAAGCTGTTTACAATTGTAAAACTGTTTTCTAATTGTGCTTCTTCAAAATCAGAACAAGGCTATTAGAGACCAAGTTAATGTTACTTGCATAATGTCTATGTGCTCTGTAGCAATTATTAGGCAATGGTGAATTGCTCTAGTGCAGGGGTGTCGAACTCCGGTCCTAGTGGGCCGCAGTGGCTGCAGGTTTTCATTCTAACCACTTTCTTAATTAGTGCCTTGTTTTTGGTGCTGATTAATTTGTTATGCCTTAGTTTTACTTATCTCAACTCAGACCCCTTAGTTCTTTCTTTTTCCTTAATTAGCAGTCAAACAATAATGAGACACAAAACAAGCCGCCACGTGATCAGCTAACCACAGCATCTGAACATAAAGAAAACTCAGTAAGGTTGATGTCTCAGGTCACCAAAACATTTTGACGGTGTTTTTAGAAAAAACAGAAAAATCAACAGTTCTGGAAATGTCTGCTGTAGCAGAATAAGAGTAGCAGCAAGCCATGGAATTAAATAATGGGGTTAATTAACAGCAAGAATCGGCTTCTCATTAAGGAACTGGTTGGAGTGAAATTGGTGGGAGTTTGAAGTCGCAGTTTAGCTGGTCATCTGTTGGCTCGTTTCACGTCTCATTTCTGTTTGGCTGCCATTTAATAAAGAAAAGAGGCAATTGAGAGGACTGAATCCTTAATAACAGGGCTATTAAAATGAAGGGGAAAAAAAGTTAATTAGCTGTGAAAACTGGTCAATTGTTAGAATGAAAACCTGCAGCCGCTCTGGACCTCCAGGCCTAGAGTTCGACACACATGCTCTAGTGTGTGTATTGTACAATGTATTGTCTTGCCTGGAATTCATGCTATACTCCTATTGTTAACACTTTTTATTTTCTTTGCCCAGAGGACAACACCTTGAATTTCAGTGTTACAAGCATCAGATGTTACATATCACTGGACTAAAATAGCTTAAAAAGGCTTAATTAAATTGACAGAGAGATTTTGTTTTATAGAAAATTGAAAAGGTGCTATATGTCAAAAATATTTTAGGTCCAAAAGATCATCAAAGCAGAACAGGAGTTGCTACATCTCTATGGGTTAGTATAGTTAAGTAGAACCCAACTGTCTTACAGATTAGGGTATAATGTTAAAGCACAGCAAATTCTGTTACTTAAAAATAGCAAATAACTTAAGAAAGTAAGACATAAACAAGGGTGTGGCTATCATGAGATGATTTTAGCGTTCCCTGTAGAGTATCTGAAAATATCTTTTAAAACAACATCTTCCTTGGGTTTTCTCAAGACCAGTGAGTTAGTGGTGAGCACGAGTATAGACCTATATTTTTTAAAGAAACCATAATCGATCTAATAATTAAGTAATAATTAAGTAAGTGCATTCACAATATTGTAAAGCACAATTTTTGGGAATGAAGATGTCATGGGATGACATGACCACTTGCACTAGAAATAAAATTGTGTCATTCCCAGGACATCTTGATCTATTTGTTAAATAAATATCATGAAAACAAATTACATTTTTAGAAAATGTATAAAACATAAGACTAAAAAGACTATATTTCAATAAATTAAAAAAATAGGTAGAAGTACACAAGAAGAGAAATAGAGGAAATTACAATGAGAGTATAAGAGATCAAAAAGGCACTTAAAAAGATAAAAAAAAAAAAAAAAAAAAAGAATTGCAATGAAAACTAAGACAAACACTGAAGTGTCTGCTTGTACTACAGTATTTATCCATCATATTTTCAAACTCACTTATCCAGAGAAGGGTCACAGAAAAACCAGAGCCAATCCCAGCAAGCATCAACACAAGGCAGGAACAATCACAGGACAGAGCACCAGCCAATCACAAGGTAAGCACACCCAAATACACAACAGGGGAAAATTTGGCAAATGTTTGTTATAATCTGATATTATTGATTCGTTTTGAAGAGAGAAGCCGTGGGCATCAATTATAACTTATAAAATTGTATATTACTCTAGCTTCCAAGTCAGAAGTTTTCTTTCTTTTTAAAATGTAGTCATTCTGGTGTGTGTTCAGACCATAGTGTGTATGCATATATTTATATATCTTTTTATTATTTTAAAGAGATTCTGTAAACATCCAAATTTCTCCCATTTCCCCCATATCTATCTATCTATCTATCTATCTATCTATCTATCTATCTATCTATCTATCTATCTATCTATCTATCGATCTATCTATCTATCTATCTATCAAAAAAAGAATACAGATAAGAAGGGACTGATCCACAGTCAATGAAATCATCAATGGAATCCATCACAGTTCTGTTCTAGAGACATTTATCTTTTTAGTTTATTAACTGCATGTATTTTGCTATACCACCAGCTTGGGAATTAGGCAGGTTAAACTCAAAAAGTAGGGATAGCATATACCAAAAAAGGAAGTATTAACACTTGAGAAAGATCTGGGCATTCATCAAAAGGGAGCAGTATACTCATTACTCCATTCCCAGACCTGCCTATCACTGTTAATGCCCTAGGGAGCCAAAGTCTATCTTAATAGCATTAGGTGCAAGACAGGAATCCACCCTGGACAGACCATCAGTCCATCACAGGACACACTCATTCACACACTCTTAATATTTTAAACTTGCTGCCAGCATAACCTACACGTTTTTGCAGTGTGAAAATGAAAGCAGAATTCATGGAAAAGAAGAAGGAAATTCTCAAAACTATGAGGCAATAACCTCAGCACCACCATGTTGAAAATGATTAAAATAGAGAATAAGGTAGACATGCAGGTGAATGGAACATTAATTATAAACAAAACCTTGACTGTAGTAAAAAATGTTGAAAAATATTTTGGATTTTTAATTTTGATACAACATTCTCATGCTTCAGATAAGATTCAAGGGCATTAAAAAGGTTAATAAAGCCATGCAGAAAAGGAAGTTATGTTCAGATTTAAAAGTGCACTAAAAAGTTTGCATTTGAAATGCAGTGTGTATTCCCATTGCCACGTGTTCTAGCAGCCATGCAGAGAAGAGCACACAAATGCATCCTGAACATACTGAGCACTAAATGAGCCGAACTTTTTTAGTCTTGTATTTCTCAGAAATTTTATAAGGAAATAATTAGTGGTTCATTAGAAATATCTAAAACTCTGTTATTAGTAATCCAAAAAATCTTGGGGAAGTGAATGGTTTTCTCTTGCAAGTTTTACATGACTGTATTTAAGCATTTCTAACTATTCTAGCTATTCTAACATTTGTTGAAATTTTTAAAGAGCACAGAAAAACAACTTGCCTTGTACTTGTTTGTTTTAATTATGCATTTACTAATACATGCAAATGGTATGTTTAATGATGCATGTGAAAAAATGCTATTGTGAATGTAAGCCTCTTGTTTATTTTTCCACTACTGTACTGCATTAAGCAGTTTTTAAAATGTTCATTGTTTGCCATGCTTAGTATATGCATACACTTATGAATATTTAATAATAATTTTACAAATGCCATACCACCCTGACTATTCAGAAAGACTAAATATATTGTTGACTAAACATATCTGTTAGTTCATCTATCTATCTATCTATCTATCTATCTATCTATCTATCTATCTATCTATCTATCTATCTATCTATCTATCTATCTATCTATCTATCTATCTATCTATCTATCTATCTATCTATCTATCTATTTTTAGAGACAGTATCTATGATGGGTAGATGGAGCACTAGAAAAAGTGACAAAATGAGAAAATAACACACAACCATGACTTGACAACAAAGCGGCATTCTTTAAATGAGACATTTTTTTAAAAAATCACTTGGGATCTGCCGGGATGCCAGTTGTATTGCTTTCAGTAACTATATTGTCATGTCATTTTTTTTCTCTAACTCGCTTAATCCAGACCAGGGAGGTGCTTGAGGCTGTCCCAGCTGGCATATGGCACGAGGCAGGAGCAAACACCAGATAAGCACACACCCACACATCAAACACACACTAGGGGCAATTTACTGTCACCAATACAACTAACCTGCATGTTTTCGGACAGTGGGAGGAAACCAGAGCACTCAAAGAAAACTCCTTGAAGACAAGGGGTGGACATGCAAACTCCATGCAGGGAGTTAACAAGCAGACATGAGTCTAAAAACAAAATCAACACAGACATGAGTCTAAAAACAAAATCAACACCAAAGGAATTGAGTATTGATGTTAAAAACAACAAAATTCATAACTTTAAGTCAAAAAATAAAAAAAGTTCCTGATCCTAATCTTCAGCCCTTCTACTATTGGACGAAACTGCAATTAATGCTTTTAATTAAGAATACAAAGACATGAATGCATAGCAGTGCTACCTTAAATAGCACCAGCGTGATGATAGTATATGCCCCACCTTTGAGCCTCAGCAACAGTGTCCATATCATACCATTATGAACTGTCATTGGCCATAAGAACATAAAGAAAATGTTGATGTGGTAGTAATGCATCATTAAAATAATTTACATAATAGTAGTACCAGAAAATTAATAAAACTATAACCTTCGCTTTATGAATACCAGGGTCCAGGGAAGCAATGAAGCCGGTGGCTGCCAAAAAAAAATTAATTCTGTTGACATGGGAGTGCATCCCTGACATGTTTTCCTGGAAAGTGCCAAGAGATAACTTGTATGTTAGATTTATGTGGTTACCATCTGCTAGTCCTCACAGATTTTACACTATGGACTATGAGTAGGAACAAAAGCTCACTGTCATGATATGCAATGTGACCCAGTTATTAAAGATAAAGATAGGTAGTAAAGAGTACTGGCATTGCTGCTATTTTGTGTGCAGATGAGCAGCTCACATAATATATATTTAGCACAAATTTACTTTATTATGAAGGCAGGCTTTGTACCTAATTGCAGTTTTATTTTTCCCACGTAATCATTCCTTTTGTTGAATGTTTTGTTGAACTGAAACATTAATTTTGCATATTCTAGGCTTATTTACTTGTTTTGTTACCAGTTGGATCTGCACAAAGAGGTGCCACCATCAGTATATAATATATGGAGGCAGTGTATTCCTGATTTTTCTTGCCATTCATAAGATATTAAAAATTAAGAATTTATAGTTGATGTTTGTTGTCAAGTAAGTAAATAAAAGTATCTTTTTGACACCCTTTTATTTTTGAAAGCAAATGCTGCAAACCATTCTTCCTTCAAAGTTTCTGAATACAAAATAAAACAGGAGAAATAACAAAGGCATTATTATTCTTCCTCATGCTTCAGGTGAATAAACAAAATTGCATATGTCTTCAGGAAGCTCCTTGACAATTTGTTCTTTATGCAAAAGGCAGTCAAGTAAATGCATCTGTGCACTTTTCAAAGGCATTAGACATTCCATTTCTTACTGCACATTCCTTTACTGTTTTGCACGATAGATTTTTGGATGTCATTAAAATGAAGCAATATTTCTTCAACCTACAGATTGACTTAGTATTATGTATGCAACCTACAAATTAAATAAATTTTTTTGTCTTTAAAAATAAGAATTATATCCATTCATATTCGGAATGTATTTTTTCCATCAGAGGGTTATGAGGAGCAGGAAACTAATCTGGTAGCATCAGGTATGATGCAGGAACATACCCAGGATGAGACACACAAGTCCGTCACAATGCAGACTCATGGACCACCGAAAGTCACTCACAGTCAATTAACTTAAACTGCATGAATCTGAAATTTTAGTGAAAACCAGGGACCCTGTGTTAGGATATAGCGGGTTGGACAATGACTGGCTGACTGACCAGGGTACCAAGAAAAAAATCCATTTAGACACGGGAAGAACATGCAATACTGTTGTCACAAAATATTAAAATTTTCCTATAATGAGTGTATAAACAAGTGCAAATGAAACAAAAAAATATTCAGAAATCGAAATGACTGTTCTACAGTGCTGAATTGTTAAATGGCCAAAGATAAGTTCCTGTGTACTGAAAAAAGGTGCATTTCATAAACAGGAAAACATAAGTACATCAGCATGAGTATCAGCAGCAATCAAAACAATGAAAATATGTTGATTAATTCAAAGTCCAATGCAATATTGACAAGATTATATCTCCTTTTTTGAAGCTCACAGTAAAATGAATATTGATTACTTGCCTCAGAAGGCCCACATAACGGATCAATAATAGGCTAATTTGTTTTGGTGTATATGGCAAATAAAGCTATTGCATATTCGTTTTCTGCTTAACCACAAAGCCTTTGCTCGTACTGCACATGTTGAAAAGGCTGCTGTATGAAATTTTAGGATCAAACAGATGCCACACTCACCTGTTCCCTGATTTGAAGGGACTACTTCATGGGGCATGTTGTGCCAATGATGAATGTGTCACGTCAGCTACATGCGAATGGCTACACAAGCAAGTTCAAAGTTTTATTTGAGTGGCATAGAAAAGTTTGGTGAATGTTAAAATACGTATATTCAAGTTATCAGTGTTTATGTTGAAATAAAACATTGTTTGGATTTAATGTGCCTCCCCTTAATGCAGAGATAGGGAGGGAATAAGGGAGGTCACACTGCCAGACAGAAAATTGGTAAAGGTCTAAGAGATGCTTTCTGTAGAGCTGTATATAAGAATGTCACTGGTTTTAATTTTGGAGACAATAAACATGAAAAATTATAGAACTGGTAGGTGGGAAGCGGAGAGGATAACAGGGCCGTATTTCCTTTGAGGACTGATCAGTTTTGAAGAAAGAAGAAGAAGAAGTGGGTACAGAGAAAGTGGACATCAAGACAGATTTTTCATTGTATTTAACCTTTATACTGTATACTGTTATACTGTATTTGTGTTTGTAAATATTGTGAGGATATGCACTTTACTGTTACAAGATTATATCTAGGAATGTGTTTAAGTACATTAAGCCTTTAGGCAGTAAAGAGTATTTTACAAGTGAACTGAGGAGCTTTCTGAATATTAAAAAGGTTTTGTCAAAATTAGCAGACATCTTTAAACTGAATAGCAAAGACCAAACCACACTGGTGGAGACAGGTGGAAGCATCTTTAAAATTGAAATATAGAAGCACTTCTTAACACAGAAAGCTGTAGAAAAATCAAGTGTATTACATCTACAAGCCAACAACCCAGCCCACAGTGGATGCACAAACCGACAAACCGCACAAACCGTTTCTTTGTGCTGGTCCCAAGCCCAGATAAATGGGGAGGGTTACGCCAGGAAGGGCATCCAGTGTAAAATTTTGCCAAATCAATATGCGGACAACAATACAAATTTCCATACCGGATTGGTCGAGCCCCGGGTTAACAATGACCGCCACCAGTACTGTTAGTCAACAGGGTGCTGGCGGAAATTGGGCTACTGTTGGCTGAAGAAGGAGAAGAAGAGGGGGGAGACGTTTCCTGAGGCAGGAGGAGAGAAGGAAAGTAAACAGAGTGGAACTGAGGGTGGGAACTTTGAATGTTGGCAGAATGACTGGTAAGGGGAGAGAGTTAGCAGATATGATGGTGAGAAGGAAGGTTGATATATTGTGAGTGCAAGAGACTAAATGAAAGGGGATTAAGGCCAGGTGGATCGGAGGTGGATTAAAATTGGTCTATCATGGTGTGGATAGGAGGAGAAATGGAGTAGGGGTTATTCTGAAGGAACAGTATGTCAAGAGTGTTCTGGAGGTGAAAAGGTTGTCAGACAGAGTAATGATTATGAAGCTGGAAATTGGAGGTGTGATGATGGATGAGAAAGAAGATTTTTGGAGTGAGTTGGATGAAGTGATGAACAGTGTACCCAAGGGACAGAAAGTGGTGATTTTGGAGCGGATTTCAACAGACATGTTGGTGAAGGGAAGAGAGGAGACGAGGAGGTGATGGGTAGATATGGTGTCAAGGAGAGGAATGAAGGTGGTCAGAGGATAGTGGATTTTGCCAAAAGGATGGACATGGCTGTGGTGAATATGTATTTTAAGAAGAGGGAGGAACATAGGTTAACATACAAGAGTGGAGGAAGATGCACACAGGTAGGTTACATCCAATGTAGAACAGTCAATCTGAAGGAGACTGAAGACTGCAAAGTAGCGGCAGGGGAAAGTGTAGTTAAGCAGCATAGGATGGTGGTCTGTAGGATGACGTTGGAAATCAAGAAGAGGAAGAGAGTGAGGGCAGAGCCAAGGATCAAATGGTGGAAGTTGAAAAAGGAAGACTGCAAGGTTGAGTTTAGGGAGAAGGTGAGACAGGCACTGGGTGGTAGTGAAGAATTAACCGGCCAGTTGGGAAACTACAGCAGATGTAGTAAGGGTGACAAGCAAGAAGGGTGCTTGGTGTGACATCTGGACAGAGGAAGGAGGAAAAGGAAACCTGGTGATGGAGTGAGGAAGTACAGGAGAGTATACAGAGGAAGAGGATGGCAAAGAAGAAGTGGGATAGTCAGAGAGATGTAGAATGTAGACAAGAGTACAAGGAGATAAGTCGCAAGGTGAAGAGAAAGGTGGTGGAGGCTAAAGAAAAAGCGTATGATGAGTTGTATGAGAGGTTGGACACTCAAGAGGGAGAAAAGGCCCTGTACCGATTGGCTAGACAGAGGGACCGAGCTGGGAAAGATGTGCAGCAGGTTAGGGAATTAAAAGATAAAGATGGAAATGTACTCTGTCACACACGTGCGACTAGGAAGACGTTGTATGGACCAAGTAAAGGTAATTCCACACCAGGCCAGGGGGTGGCGGGGTGCACTAAACTTTCTCCTGTTATCTCTGCAGACCAGCCGCGGGAAAACCTGTCTGATTTAGAACTGAAGACATCACTTCCGGTTCCGGCACCCAGAAAAATATCACTTCCGGTTCTGGCGCCTAGAAAATTATCACTTCCGGCATTTACTTTGAATAATGAAGAACATCACTTCCGGTTCCCTTACATCACGTCCTGTCCTATCCCTTAAAACCACCATTTTGACAAACCATCATCAGTTCTGTTTTGGACTCGGTATAGAGAATTTCTCTATATTTAAAAGACTCTTTTGCAGCTAGGAATAATATACAGGTGGCTGCCCCAAACCTTTTTAAGTGTGTTGAGTCAATTCATTTTACAACTCACAAGTAAGGAGAGTGTGTTGAGCAGATGTAAAGAGTACTTAGAGAGGCTTATGAATGATGAGAACAAGAGAGAGAAGAGGTTGGATGATGTGGAGATAGTGAATCAGGAAGTGTAACGGATTCGCAAGGAGGAAGTAAGGACAGTTATGAAGAGGATGAAGAATGGAAAAGCCGTTGGTCCAGATGACATACCTATGGAAGCATGGAGGTGTTTAGGAGAGATGGCAGTGGAGTTTTTAACCAGATTGTTTAATGGAATCTTAGAAAGTGAGAGGATGCCTGAGGAGTGGAGAAGAAGTGTACTGGTGCCGATATTTAAGAATAAGGGGTATGTGCAGGACTGCAGTAACTGCAGGGGAATAAAATTGATGAGCCACAGCATGAAGTTATGGGAAAGAGTAGTGGAAGCTAGGTGGAGAAGTGAGGTGATGATTAGTGAGCAGCAGTATGGTTTCATGCCAAGAAAGAGCACCACAGATGTAATGTTTGCTCTATAGAGAAGGCCAGAAGGAGTTGCATTGCGTCTTTGTGGACCTGGAGAAAGCATATGACAGGGTGCCTCGAGAGGAGTTGTGGTATTGTATGAGGAAGTTGGGAGTGGCAGAGAAGTATGTAAGAGTTGTACAGGATATGTACGAGGGAAGTGTGACTGTGGTGAGGTCTGCGGTAGGAGTGACAGATGCATTCAAGGTGGAGGTGGGATTACATCCGAGATCAGCTCTGAGCCCTTTCTTATTTGCATTGGTGATGGACAGGTTGACAGATGAGATTAGACAGGAGTCCTCATGGACTATGATGTTTGCTGATGACATTGTGATCTTTAGCGAGTGTAAGGAGCAGGTTGAGGAGACCCTGGAGATGTGGAGATATGCTCTAGAGAGGAGAGGAATGACTGTCAGTAGGAACAAGACAGAATAAATGTGTGTAAATGAGAGGGAGGTCAGTGGAATGGTGAGGATGCAAGGAGTAGAGTTGGCGAAGGTGGATGAGTTTAAATTCTTGGGATAAACAGTACATAGTAATGGGGATTGTGGAAGAGAGGTGAAAAAGAGAGTGCAGTCAGGGTGGAATGGGTGGAGAAAAGTGTCAGGAGTGATTTGTGACAGACGGATATCAGCAAGAGTGAAAGGGAAGGCCTACAGGATGGTAGTGAGACCAGCTATGTTATATGGGTTGGAGACAGTGGCACTGACCAGAAAGCAGGAGACAGAGCTGGAAGTGACAGAGTTAAAGATGCTAAGATTTGCATTGAGTGTGACGAGGATGGACAGGATTAGAAATGAGTACATTAGAGGGTCAGTTCAAGTTGGACGGTTGGGAGACAAAGTCAGAGAGGCGAGATTGCATTGGTTTGGATATGTGCAGAGGAGAGATGCTGAATATATTGGGAGAAGGATGCTGAGGACAGAGCTGCCAGGCAAGAGAAAAAGAAGAAAGCCTAAGAGAAGGTTTATGGATGTGGTGAGAGAGGACGTGCAAGTGATGGGTGTAACAGAACAAGATGCAGAGGACAGAAAGATATGGAAGGAGATGATCCGCTGTGGCAACCCCTAACAGGAGCAGCCAAAAGAAGAAGACATCTACAAGCCGACACCTTGTATATATTCAAGATGTCATTGGATGAGATCTGTAGTATAGTAAGTGTTTATGCTATGAGTTTATGAGTTGAATAGCCTACTCTCCTTTGTTAATTTTCTTTCATTCTTATACACTGCCTGGCCAAAAAAAAAGTCGCCACCGAAAAAAAAGGTCACACACTCTAATATTTCGTTGGACCACCTTTAGCTTTGATTACGGCATGCATTCGTTGTGGCATTGTTTCGATAAGCTTCTGCAATGTCACAAGATTTAGTTCCATCCAGTGTTGTATTCATTTTTTAAAGATCTTACATTGATGATGGTAGAGTCTGACTGCTGCGCAAAGCCTTCTCCAGCACATCCCAAAGATTCTCAGGTTAAATCTGGACTCATCAGACCACATGACCTTCTTCCATTGCTCCAGAGTCCAATCTTTATGCTCCCTAGCAAATTGAAGCCTTTTTTTCCGGTTTGGACAGTTGGACAGTTCCTAACCCAATTTTAGTAGTTTCTGCAATCTCCTTAGATGTTTTCTCTGCTTGATGCATGCCAATGATTTGACCCTTCTCAAACAGACTAACATCTTTTCCACAACCACGAGATGTGTCTTTCGACATGGTTGTTTAAGAAATGAGAAGCAACTTATTGCACCAGTTGGGGTTAAATAACTTGTTGCCAGCTGAAAGATAATCGCCCATGCAGTAATTATCCAATAGGAGGCTCATACCTATTTGCTTAGTTAAATCCAGGTGGCGACTTTTTTTTTTGGCCAGGCAGTGTATATTTTAACATTTTCGTAACAGTAGGAGACAGCAACACCCTTGTTCGAGGTATAGCAGGTAGGTAGTATGTGACAGGTGTTATCCATATGTCATTGTTTACTTGTATGTGTCTGGAAAATACCTGCCATTGTGAGATTCAATATCAGTAAATATAAAAAAAGGATTCTTAGGTAACACGAAAGGGTTAAAGGAGGGACTAGAAAATCAGAATATTGGTGAATGAGTCCTTGTCTGGTTCTGCACAGTGTGGGGAGACAATTAAAAAGGCTTTTCCCAATGAAACTGTGAAATTTAAATCATAAGGTATGATATTTAGGATGGATAGGCTAATGATAAGACTACTGAAGTGTTACTAAGTACAAGTCTAGCTGCCATGCTTTAAGAATTCTATTGATTTGATAGGCTAGAAACGTAAATTTACAATTAAAGGATAGATAGCAAAGTTCAGAGTAATGCTTTCATAGGTTAAATAATGACTAAGAGAAAGGGTAGATTAAACAGAGACAAATGGCAGGTCTTACCCACACAGCCATACCTCATGTCATCATGATGCCTATATGAATGTCAATGCTGGGGAGCTGGTCCACCCCAGGGAGGCCTGTGATGAGACAAGAGAACTCCTCCAATAAGTCATATGCTCCCAGGAGTATAAAAGATGATAGAAAAAGAGAAATTTTGCCAATTTTTCACTTTACAGGAAAGAGCAGTACCAGAAATGCTGCTCTAGGCATTTCTGAGAGGACTTCAACTATATTTATAGAGCAAGACCCCAAAACTCTGTAAATCACCTTGACATGATATATTCTGTTAATAACACCATAAAAGATAATAATTGCTTGATTACTGTATATTTAGTGGTCTCCATGTTTGGGAAAAAGACATATTTTTCCTTGATTTTCCCCTCTGCTCCATAGTTTAAAATTACAAATCAAACAATTCAGATGTGGTTAAAGTGCATATTTCAGAATTTCATATTAGGGCATTTGCATACATCTTGGTCACACCATGTGGAAATGATGAAATTTTTTATACATGGGCTCCCCATTTCAGGGCACCATAATGTTTGGCCATAGCAATGGCAGGTATATTAAAGCAGTCACATTTAGTACTTTGTTGCATATCTCTTGCATGCAAGGACTGCTTGAAGTCTGTGATTCATAGACATCACCAGGTGCCGAGTATCTTTTCTGGTGATGATGCTCTGCCAAGCCTCTAATGCTTTATTTTCAGCTCCTGCTTGTTTTGTAGGCTTGTCCCCTTAAGTTTTCTCTTCAGTATATGGAAGGCATTGTATTCGGCCTTTCAAGAATTTTCCATTTTTTACCTTTAAAAGCCTCCTGTGTTGCCTTAGTATTATGTTTGGGATCATTATCTTGTTGTAGGATGAAGTGCAGTATAATGAGTTTGAAGGCATTTCCTGGAACCTGTGCACATAAGATGTTTCAGTACTCCTCAGAATTCATTGTGCCACTGCCATCATCAGTGAAGAGAAGTTTGCCAGTAACTGTGGCACTTATACATGCCTAAGCCATAACACCCCCACATGATATTTAAGAGACAAAAGTGGTATGCTTGGGATCATGGGCAGTTCCTTTTTGTCTCCACACTATGCTCTTGCCATCACTCTGTTACAGTTTCATCTTTTTCTCGTCTGTCCACAAGACCATTTTCCAGAATTCTGCAGGATCTTTAAGGTACTTTTCACAAACTGTAATCCGACCATCCTGTTTTTGTGGCCAACTAGTAGGTCGCATCTTGCAGTGTGACCTCTGTATTTCTGTTCATGAAGTCTTCTACAGCCAGTCATCTCTGACAATCACACACACTTCTGCCTCCTGAAGGCTGTTTCTGATCTGATAGGCATTTGGAGCTTTATATTTACCATAGTGAGGATTCTTCTAATGTTGACCGTGGAGGTCTTCCTTGGCCTGCCAGTCCCTTTGTGATTACTGCACTTTCTTCTTAATGATATTCCCAACTGTAGATTAAGGTAATTCTAAGGTTTTACTAATGTCTCTACTGATTTTATTTTTGTTTTTCAGCCTCATAAAGGCTTCTGTGACTTTCTTTAGCACAACTTCCTCATGTTGAGCAACTACAGACTCCAAAGGGTAGAAGCAATCCTAATCATAGTGAGCTAGGGATGAGAATTCTGCTATTATAGCACATCAGGAACACTTTGAAGATTGATCTGTCTGTCATAGGAGCGACTTATTAATTCTTCATTTTGACCAACAAATCATTAATTGTCCAAGTTTTGAAATAATTTCTTTGTCATGTTTAACTTGTTTTAAAAATACATTATATCCAATTTGGAATACTGATTCTAGTTCATTTTCTCTACTTAACTTTATACATTTGTATGTGAAAACTTTGTTCCAAAATTACTAAGTTCTAAAAGCAAATATATATAGTGAAAAGACACTGAGGAGCAATTCTACAGGCGAAATGCAAGACATCAAAATGAACCTGAAAAACAAATCTGTCAGGAGGCAGCTATATTTTGGAGGCAGTGAAGTGTTCTTTCTTATTCAAACATAAAAACAGAGAGGGTGCTGATTTGTTTTACTAAATGGGGCATGATGGCAATTTCCCCAGCTGAAAATTGAGTGTTTGACTTTTAATTTGTTTGCAAGTCTACTGTAGGTTCAGCTTTTTGTGAGAATAGAGAGAAGACAACCTCTGCCTGCTTCCAATTTGCAGGCTTCTGTTGATTTCACCAGTGTCACCCATGAGTCATTTGAATTAGGATTTTGAGCAGTATGTGGAATACTGATTCAGCAACTGTTAAATATCACACTTGCACAGACACTCGGCAAAAAGCTTCTCAGCCACCTCTGTACTGGCATGCTTCCTTGCTTGTCAACAATAGTAATCTGGCTCTGAAGCACATCCATGTGGAAGGGACTAGGTTACAAGCTTTCTATTACGCACAACAGAAACTCATTGGCAAATAATGTAATTAAAGTCCCTTTATCCCTGCCTGCCTCACCAGCCTCAAATCAAAACTGATTCTGTCAATATACAGCAGCTGACAGAGTATGCAGTGCATTCAAACAGTATTCAGAGTCCTTCGCTTTGTGCACATTTTATTGGGTTGTAGATTTAATTTTATACAGATACATTTGACATTTTTATCCATCAATCTACATTCAATAACCCATAATGACAAAGTGAAAACATTTTTTCAGAAAGGTTTGTAAATTTATTAAAAATCAAAAACTGACATCTCTCATTCATATAAGTACTCAGACTCTTAATACAGTACTTTGCAGAAGCCCATTTGGCAGAAATTACAGCTTTGAGCCTTCTCGACAAGCTTTCAACACCTGAATTTGGTCAGTTTATCCCATTCATCCTGGCAGATCCTCTCAAGCACTGTAAGAATGCATGGGCAGCATTTTTAAATTGCCATTTTCAGGTCTCACCCCAGATATTCTTTGGGTTGTAAGCCTGGGTACTGGCTGGGCCACTCAAAGACAGGGAATGATTAGCTGTGAAGCCACTCCAGCTTTGTCTTGGCTGCATGCTTCAGGTAATTATCATGCTGAAAGGTGAATTAAGACCCAAGCCTGATTTTATTTTCTCATTCTACTATAGTCCTTTAAACTCCTGTGGAGCTCCACCTGACCCAACCTGTTAGAGCCAGTAAAAAAAAACCTTTCAAGACGATTGCTTTTATTTCACTTTCTGTGCCATGATTGCCTATTTCTTTTTAATCAGGGGCGCCAGGTTGGTACCCCAATTTTTTTTCGGGACTTGATCAAATCTGTCTCATAGACCACAATTTATTTGAGCAAACAAGACATTCTGATTTACAACACATACAGCTTCACCCAGTATTGATTCATCATTTCCTACTGTTTTTTAGTGAAAATTAAGGCATCCATAAATAATTATTCTATATATTTTAAACACTGTAGGATTAAATCAAAAGCAGAGAATCTTGTTTAGAAGCTATACAGTGCCATACCGTCTGTGGCAAACGTTAATACACTCTGAAGCACTAACATGCTCAAACTTATAGATTTCCATCCACCCATCCATTATCAAACCCACTATATCTTAACTACAGGGTCACAGGGGTCTGCTGGAGCCAATCCCAGCCAACATAGGACGCAAGGCAGGAAACTAACCCCGGGCAGGGCGTCAGCCCACCGCAGACCTATAGATTTATTTAGACTTAAGAGTTTTATAAGATAACTGACTTGCCTTACAGTGTGAATCTTTTGTTTTATTATAATTATGGTAAATACATCAGCTAGTGCTGTTTCTGCATGTAATAGCAGTGTGACCTAAAGCAGTCATTCTCATGTCAGTACTGGGGGTCACCGTGGCTGCAAGGTTCTACTTTTAATTAGACTCCCAAGATTAATTAAGCAAGTACTGTATATGCTCATGTATAAGTTGGGTCTTGAAACCCAAAAAATCGATCATAAAATCAGACCTCAACTTATAGGCCCATTCAAAAATGCGACACTTAATTTGTTTTCTTTTTTACATCTTCTTGCCTCCTCCAATCTCGCATCAGTTTCTCAGACGCATTGAATTTTTTTGCAGCAGCGCAGTTACCAATTTCTTTCGTTGTCTTCAACGATGTTTCATTTAAAACCAGCTTCACATTTTCTTCTGATCGAATGCTCCATCGTCAATAAGGCATGCTCTTACGATAAAGGTGTATGAAGGTGTGAGATACAAAAAACACAAATCAGTGCAAACGTTGCTTCGGAATAGTTTGGGTATTACTGTGTGGTCACATAGGAACAAAAGAGAGAGAGAGAGAGGTTAGGAACACACACTGATACAGCGCATTGCCGCACCCACATAGAAAAAAAGGTAGTGTGCTCCGTGGTTACTCTCTCAGGTGGGCGTTAGCATAATATAATCCCTTGTACCAATAGCGTGAGTTTTCCGCATTCGACTTATACAACCAACCAACATTATAAAATACCAGAAATTATATTGTAAAATCAAATCCCGACTTACCCGTGGGAGAACTTATCCGCGAGTATATACGGTAGTTACTACCAGTTTATGTATTTTGATGTCAATCAAAAAAATGCATTTATTTTTACATAAGGGGAAAATTTAGTGTGCTTTTTATATTGGTATTTCAAAATCATCATGATTTTCATTCTACTTTTCCAACTGTTCTGATTATTTAAGTCATTATTTACTAATGAGTACATCTGTGGGCCTGACACTGAAGTAGTTGCCCTTTTTTGACATGCAGTGTTGCTTGCTCAGGTGTCATCTCAGCTCATTATTTTTTGTCACTCCAGGTTCCAGGTTGGGAGCATGCACTGTTTTTACAGCGTGATGCTGCACCCACAATGCCACAAGCCACCTGGATTGGGATCTGAGTGCAGCCGTGCAACAGGTGACACCTTAGCACCACACTGGAACAGTGTGAGGTTTTTTACGGTGGCTGGAGTGCCAATCCTGTTACCAACCCCCAAGATTTCCCTGTAATTTGGAGGATCTGCTTGCAGGGCTGGATGCAGATTAACGTCATACCCAGGACGAAGCAATTGTAAGTTAAGGACCAATAAAATCAAGGGAGAAAAAGCCGCCACAGGAGAAAGATTGAATAAGAAAATGAGAGTTAAGAATTTTAAACCTAGAGCAAAAATACAAATATTTCTAATTTTTTTGGCATATGTAACTATAATGCTACTAAGGAAGGAACAAAAGACAAATAAGACTGGTAAAAAGTTAAATGACTTCACTGATTGTGAAATGGGCCAGAACAAAAACCTGCAGCCATTGAAGCCTGCAGGACTGAACTTGACAACGCCTGGCCTAAAGGTTGCCTACGTTATCATAAGTTCAGTTACCCTTTGCTTTAATTTTCATGCTTTAAGTAGTATTTTTCTTTGGTTTGTAAAAACCTTAAGAAGGTATAAAGGGAGTCATATGAAGTAATAATCAACAGATCAATCAATACAGTTTACGCTCTAAAATTGGGTACAATTCATATATTTACATGTTTTCTCTCTAAAGCTTTTTAATACTATGGATGCTATTAGAGAAGACATGTTACTTAAAAAATAGAAAAAATAACACTACTATCCTGAAACCCTAATTATATTGAAGGAAATAGGAGCTGCATTTTCTTTGCTTATTAGTGTGCCATACTGCACAGTGTATGTTAGTAAACCTTTATAGAGCAGCTAATGTCATTCTCCATTTTCTTTCCCTGTATGGAAATAATCACTAATATTATTGCTTTATTATCCAGTACCAGGCAGAGACTGTACTAATGCCTGAAATGTTTATTTATATGTGTTTAAAAGAGCCACTTCAAATATACAGATCTTAAGTTCATCATGATATAATGAAGCTAAATAAAGCTTTTATTTTTTTTAGGTTTAGCATAAAAATGTGATTACTTTATTGTGCACAATAGGTTAAAGCAAAGGGGATGAGGCCATTTGCCTTGCCTCCTCTTATTACTGGCAAACGTTAAAAAGATAGCTGCTCCTGTTTGTGGCAATATATTATGTTTCATAAATGCAATCTGGTAACAAAGCGTGCTGTTAAAATTTGACACTTTCACTTGCAGTTGCTTTTTGAAATGAGTTAAAAGGAAAATGTTCTGCAGGCAGCAATAGTTTCATCATTTACTCTTTTTCAAAAATGAATCCTAGGTGTCCAAAAATTTTAACTTAGTTCTTTCTGCAAAATGATACTATAGTACCCTTCATTCATCTTGATTTGTTTTGGGAATGAAACACTAAACAATTTTATTTTCTTTACAGAATAAAGCTAAAAAGGCCTAGAATACCTAGTATCCCTGCCCCACTCTTACCTGACACCCAACTGTCATTGCACCCAACCCTTTTCATGTTGAACATTGTGAAAATGTATATTTTGTCCCTTACAGTACAGCAGATGATACAGACAATACCTTTCGAGAGTTTGTCCTCTTCCTTTTTATTGTATACACGGCAGAACTCAAAAAACAGTTCTGGCATGAATAATTGGCAGGAAGGAGCAGAAATTTAGAGGCCTGTTGTATGGCTTAGTTCAACTGGTAGCAGCCAACAGTCTGTAGATAATCATATGTAAAATGAAATAGATTGTGGTGAACTTCAAGGTCAATGCTTTCCTGACACAGGTCTATATCTGTTAAGGTGGTACTGGTTTATGGACAGAAATCTGCTTTGGTGATGGAAACATAGTAGTCATGTTCAAAAGGCTCAGATTTAGCAGGCACAGGTCCTTTGACACTGACATGACATTTCTGCATATGTTCTATTATTCTGGGTTTGCACATGTACTTTATGTGTTCTTCTACTCTGAAGTGGGTTAGCATAAAAATGAGAGAACGCTAAAAGATTAATAAATTTAATAAGGAAGGCTCACTCTGCTCTGGGGACTGGCCTGAAACCCATGGAGACAATACCAGGCAGTAGGATGACAACTAAACTACTGGCTGTCATAGACAATGTCTCATAACTTCTGCATTACATCTGAGTGAATCCACATGAAACACCGTGAGCACAAGAATGATTCAGCCATGGTGTTCCTCAAGTGCTATCAGAGATCGTTTTACCAAATGCCCATAGATATGACTAAATAACCTCAGTTAGGCAATTGTTTTCTGCCATTTTTACATGTTAAATTTAATAAGATTATGGATAGTTTTCTTTATTCACTTTATGCAGATTAGGATGCTGAAATTGCTCACTTTTCTCTTGTGACCAATGATATATTTTTTTACATATCTTATCCACAGACACCAGGGTGTATAAGCAACTTGTGCAGTTCAAGAGAACTGCCAAAATTCACACGGCAAAGCACTGTACAGATTGAATGTTCAGCCTTGTAGTTTTTAGTAGTGTCCATTTGAGTGCACTAAGACTGTACTGACTGCACAGAGAGGAAGCAAATTTTTATTGGTATACATACAATCAGGAGATGAATCATAATTAGATAAAAACAAGCTGAGTCGAAATTACTAACTAACAAAGCCCAGACTGTTAAACCAAGACATGATTAAAGATTTTTAGAATACATAAAATTTCATGCAAGGTTTTTTAGATTGTATCCACAATCTTAGATAACCAGCAAGTGGACGGTGTTGACATTTATGCCCTTGTAGTTATAACATTACACATCACACACTGCTAGTTGTCCTGCCTAGAAACAGTGGTTGACAAAGGTTTCAAAATGGTGTGTTTACTTTTTCACATGACTGTAATTGCCTTGTGAATAGAAAGATATATTTTGCAAATTTTTCAAACCTTAATGAAACATTGAGTGAAACATTAATTATATTTACTGCTATTATATTACAGATATATTCGCTTTCACTGTAGTACTTTCTTACAATAAGACTACAAGATTGAAGAATTTTGAAGTTCTGGTCAATCACATGGTCAGTCACTCATGTACATGGCCATGCTTAGAGTCAGCTTGGAATCAGTAATTAACCTAACATGCATGTCTTTGGGAGAACAGAGACAGAGAGCACCGACTCGGCTACTCAACATAGACAGTGACTGGGTCGAGTGTGAGCAGCGGTACTACTGCACCATTACTTGTGAATACATATATGTATATAACATTTTTATTAAGGAACAATAAAATTTTCCTTCTACATAACTAAGCATTATGACTTTCATATACAATTGCAGTGTTAATTAATTGGTTAATTTAAGTATTTTATTAAACATGCTGGAAACATGGCTTTGAGGCTGACATTTTGTACTTTGAACCAGAAATCCACTTGTTCAGTCCTGCTCATAGTAATACACACTTAGTAGAAAATTATACAAAACATTTTTAGTTGTATCATGTTTTTAGTTAAGGATCTTTGGATGAAGGTTTTGGTTAGAAATGACAGTGGTGCACAGTCTTATATACAGCACAGGATATATAATACTGGCAATGCTTCACTGTGAGAGAAGCTTATGAGTAATTTGAGAGATGATGAAGCAAAATGGATTGTTATAGAAGTTTTCTATCATAGATAATGAAACAAGTGTGAAAGAATGTGTGGACCAAAGGAGAACGCCAATAAGGGAGCTAAGGATGGAATTTTATGAAAAGAAGTAAAGCTGCAAAGTCACATATTTCAGACCTTTAGATACTAAGGGTTATATTTAGCATGTGGAATGGAGTGTAGTTAAGAAGATTATCTCAGTTAGAAAAAAAAGGATTTTTCTTTTCCACTTTAGACGTGTCTGTGTGTCTGTGTATCTGTGTGTCCATCCTGTTGCTATATTCCTGTTATATGCCAATTGTTATGTGATTTGTATAAGCAGCGCTAATGTTTGTGATGCACCATCTGTTGGAATGACAAAAACAATGCAGTCTGTTGCTCCAAATGTTTGTGATAAACCATGTGTTGGAATAACAAATGCAATGCATTTTATTACTACATGCATTACAAACTAGTTTCCAATAGATGCTGCACTGCAAATGTTATCATTGCGGTCTACGTTGATTACTTAGATTTTGGCCTGTTTTAGGTAGCACAGCTAGTCTTTTATTAAAATAAAGTATTTTTCTTAAGCCATTTATTTACTTCTTTTTACTCTTTCTGGAATCCAAACTTTTTGTTTTCATTGGCTAATATTACAAACAGTATGCAGTATATCACTTTCAGTAGCAGAACATCTTTCTCTTTAAAAATATCACTACTTTTTCTTCTTTTACATTACATGACTCAAAAATCATCCATATTCAGTTCAGAATAACCAATTAACCTAACCTGCACATCTTTGGGATTTGGGGATAAACCAAAGTAGACATTCTTAGGCCATGATATGAACTCTGGTATCTGTAGAAGTGAGGCAGCAGCATGTGAATGAAATATCCCCAAGTGCACTGTATTTAAAATGTTATCATGGAGTTAAATCAGATGAGAGAATGTTAAAGTCAGAATATCTCTTTATAAGGGGGGTACTAGCTTTACATTTTGGGTACTGTATTTATGCAAGCACTACTTAAAAAAAAGTTTTAAAAAATCCATACAGCTACTGTATATTGTTAGTGAATCAATAGAATCATGTCATAATATTCAATTAATCAAGGAAGGACAATTTTCTAAAATTTTCAATGTGTTCTGTTTTTATTAAAATCATAGTGTTAAGGGAAGGGAAAGTATCTTCTTCTTTTACATTTCTGTGATGAAGAAGACATGGGCTTAAAAGCCATTCTTTAATATTAAAACTAATAAGAGATGCACCTTCAACTTATTCTGCAATTAAATTTTAATTGGAATATAGCCTTTAATCTTACCGTTTATATCACACATTAGATGACCAGATAACTTGATTCTGGCAGGGTCAGGAAGTCTGACCAAATTAAAACCAAAGTCAATTATTTACAGAGTACAAGGGTGAAGGGATATGGCTCAGTCAAAATAAACAATTTGAAATTTTAGAAAGAACCTTTTTTTAACATTCTTTTGCTCACAGACCTCACTGTGTAAAGATCAGAGGTGAAACCGTGAGGAGCAGGAGAGATGAATAAAACAGCTTAACTTGTGACCACAGCTTATATAAAGCACTTGACTTTTTTGTATGTGGATATCCTTAGTACGGAAATTTTAAATAACTTTTGGATGGACAATGCAATACATTAATATCCCATCCTTCACAGTTTTTTAACATTTATACAAAGATGGCAGCACGGTGGTGCAGTGGTAGCGCTGCTGCCTCGCAGTAAGGAGACCTGGGTTCACTTCCCGGGTCCTCCCTGTGTGGAGTTTGCATGTTTCCTCCCACAGTCCAAAGACATGCAGGTTAGGTGCATTGGCGATCCTAAATTGTCCCGGGTGTGTGTGTGTCCTGCAGTGGGCTGGTGCCCTGCCCGGGATTTGTTCCTGCCTTGTGCTGGCTGGGATCGGCTCCAGCAAACTCCCGTGACCCTGTGTTAGGATATAGTGGGTTGGACAATGACTGACTGACTGATTATCAGTTTCTGGGAATCTGTAATTTGTTTTCAGTCATAAAATTGTTAGTGCTGAATGGTTTTGAAATTATTTTGAAGCTGTTACTCACACATCTGCCTGAAAGAAGATATTAAAACAAGCACAAGGTACTGTATTAGGAATCTAAGCTACTACATGCTGCATGGGTAGCGTAATAATGTTTAAAAATCTATGATGAAAGGATGCTCTGTCCAGGGTTGGCTGCAGCCTGCCAACCTGAACTGCATTAACACAACTTGAGAATATTCAATTATATTTATAGATTTGTAAAAACCGTGATGTAAATTTTAATGGTAGTTTATTTGTACATTTAGTATTGTACTGTTTAAAATATATAAATATGAGGGGTAAAAAATACCAGTTTTTTCCACACAATTCTTGCCCTGCAGGATTGATTTTGGGATGCAATGCCTTCTACATAAAGTGTATATACATTACAATATTTACCCACTGCTTGCTTTGGTTGACTTGGGTTTCCAATGTGAACATCTTGTATTTCTGTATGTTTTGACACTCTTTCTTTAGCTGGGTCCTTTCTGCAACCTTTTTCTCAGACTTAGTTTTTCATATTACAAACAAGGATATACAGACTTACAAAACAGATGGAGAGTTCCCCTTAATCATACAATGGGTATTTCACATTTATGGGATGGATATAAGAGTAATGCCACATTGCTGTAATGTAGCATACATTTAAATGTACTAAGGTTATTCGTGAGCTCATCTTTCCCTGTTGTGAAGAACGTCTTTTAAAAAAGAAAGACCACCTTTACATTGCAGACACTTGGGCTATACGATAAATAGGAAAATATTGCTGACTAGGGTTCATGATATTAACAGAGACACTGGCATTTAGACAGTCTGCTGTCTGCGGACCTCACAACAGGGCCTCAGGTGTCCCTAAGTTGACTCATAAAAGCAATCAGCCATTTATATCATGGCAGTAAAGGATGACAAATGCACTGGAATGAAATCTTTTGTTAAACTACCAACAAAGGTGAGGTACATTTCTGAATAGCCTTCTTTCTGCTTGCTCTACCGGGTTGTAAATGTTTTCTTTTGTTAATAATTGATGAGGTGTTTTCCAGCAGTGACTTTTATTGTGAGAATGTGTTGCACTGAGAAAGCTGCAGATTATTCTTTCTGTACAATGGACCTGCAAAATTGATGAACTCTAATTTCATTATAGAAAATAGTTAAAGCAGCATAAAATATGAGGAGTGGAAAACATTTCATACATATATATATATATATATATATATATATATGTGTGTGTGTGTGTGTGTGTGTGTGTATAAAATGAAACAATCAGTCAGTCATTTTCCAACCCGCTATATCCTAACACAGGGTCACGGTGGTCTGCTGGAGCCAATCCCAGCCAGCACAGGGTGCAAGGAGGGAACAAATTCCTGGGCAGGGTGCCAGCCCACTGCAGGGCACACACACACACACACTAGGGACAATTTAGGATCACCAATGCACCTAACCTGCATGTCTTTGGACTGTGGGAGGAAACCGGAGCGCCCAGAGGAAACCCACGCAGACATGGGGACAACATGCAAACTCCATGCTGGGTCTCCTAACTGTGAGACAGCAGTGCTACCACTGCGCCACCATGCCGCCCAACTGATAATCAATATGGCAATATATTTTATATGATGGTCAATACCAGTTTATATCATAAAATATCATTTTAAATAGGATACTGGTCTGCAACAAGGAATAAAAAAAATCACACACTGCAAAGGGAGCTTCTATATATCTTAACTAGTTGGAATTACACACTGCTGTCTGGGTGAGATTATGAAAAGGTGGAAAGGTTAAAAAGGACTTGCAAATTATATTGTACCAATCTTTATTATCCTTTCTTGCATTAGTTAATATTAGAAAGCTTCTTTGTATACATTATATGAGGTTTTTACTTCTGGTGCAAACTCCAGAGACAATATGGCCCTCCCAGGGTTTAAGGACCATAACAAAATCAGCAAGGGAAATATTTGATTCAAGAAAAAAATTAAATGTAGAGCAGAAATCAAACCCGGACTTCTTAATTGAAAAGCAAGTGGGCCAACCTTAACACTACCATTACAACAAGATGTGTATCCTTAATGTTAATTGCTCCCATTGCATGAATTTTGGACTGGAAGTTTAAGTCCAAACCAGCTACTTATTGCCAAAATTTCCCCAATTCCAGCACATTCTGATCATAGTTATGGAAGGCTTCCAGCACAAGGCACATGATATCTGCACTGTAAATGTCAAAACTTTCAGCTCGCTTGTGAAGAGGAACATTCATGTGAGTATGAAAGAAAGGAAAAGAATCTTTGAGATAAAAACATTTTTAAATTTCCCTGTGACCATATCATAATTATGCTGAGTTGAAGCTGGAAGGCTATTCTAGTATTTGGTTAGGGCTGAGATGAGCACATTTGACAAGTCTATATGTCATGATTACATAGCCTTGACAGCCACTTTAAAGCAACAAGACCAACTAGAAAGACATTTCTTGCCATTGCCCTGAAAAAAAGGGAGAAAGTTCGCTGCTTGAATTGTGAAATTGTTGCTGCACTCTCAAAGCTGAGCTCACGGCATTGTTTTCATCCCCAGATATTTTTACTTATTTATTTTCTCTTATTTACTTTTGCAGAATACATTGCACATAACACATTGCACATAACATAGCAGAATTTCATATGCTGTATGTCCCAAGATAATAAACAAGATATGCTTACCAAGAACTCGTAACTTGTTTAGTCCAAACACAGGTGTATGAACAATCCTAAGTGATAAAACTAACCAAAAATGCCAAATTGCCACAAAAAAACACCCAGTTGCCACCAATGCAAGATGTTGGGTTCATGTGGTTATGGTTAGAGTCTTAGAAGGCAGGCACCTTATTCCTCCCACTGCTAGTCACCTCCATTTACATTCCTTGTCTTGCTCCACTCTGATTCTCCTGTGCTCCTCATGCAGCCATTCACGATACAAAAGGCTCCACCAAGTAAATTGAGCTGTATTCATAAAAAACAGTTTTCAAAAGAACATTCAAATATCAAATGTAGAAATTGTAATAACTGTAGAAATCATTTAAATTAACAGTTCACCTTTAAAGTATAACATTACACGTCAGTTACCAAAGTTGTTTTATACTGTTAATACATAACTAAATTTTTTACCTTCTCTTTAAAATATTACATTGCAAATATTACTTTATCTACAGTCAAAACATTAATTAAGAATTAGGAAACCAGGAAGATGTCAGTTTGAAAATAGAGATTTCAAATAGCTGTGTCATTTAATTAAGCTGCATATTTTTGAGGTTATCATTACTTACGTCAAATGAAATCCCACTTCCAACACTTTCAAGTACTTTTTCACTTGTCAATTAACAGTGAACAGAATTTAAAAAAAAAAAAGAAGAGGAAAGGAAAAGTGCGGCATGAATTGCCCAAAGCAATGAGTAATGTGAATAGTTCATATTGGTGATCAAAACAGATAAGATAGAACAGATATAACAGATGAAGACCCCAAAGAAAATAATATTAAATTCTTTTAAACCTGGCATCTTGTTGTTGTTGCACCAAGTGGCCCAGCTGTGCACGACCATGAAAAACCAACTTTGCCTACATTTCAGAATGCCACTTTTCTAACAGAAATAGGATGTGTAGCCATCACTCCATGTGCCTTCTCATATGTGCAATAGTTTAGTTTGAAGTCGTATTCTTTATGGCAAGAATGATGGCTATCTGACTTTAGTACCTTTGACACCTGTATTAAGTCTAACAAACAAGGTGTCGCTATTGCCAGAGGCAATACAAAGTGTTCAAATTTCTTCATTTGTAAACTTTAACAAATTTTGCTTGGCACATTATTAGAATTATTAAAACTGAACTTTAGCAGGTTTGAAGTGGAATCCATTTGTTTACGGTGATTCCAGTGACTTACACGATACTATATATTGCAGAAATATAAGGAATTTGATCAATGAGATTAACTCTTTCAGTCAATCACAATAGTTTTACTAATAGCTATTTTTTTTCTTTATTTTACCCATAATTTCCACTTCAACTAAATGATGTACAGTGTTAGTTTTTTTCCCAAAACACTTTTCATTAGGAAATGCATTTTCTTTCTCATTGTTACTATATATCCTTCTATTAATGCAGTAGATATTTTTGGATTTGGTCCCCTCTTCTCATCTCCTGACTAAATATAAGTGCTTGTCACAGTTAGACATGCCATTTAGTCAGGGTACATACTTTGTAGTTCTTTCCTGAACAGTTTTAATACCATCTTTTGGTAGCTACTGACCAGAGCTACACAGTAGTCCAGAAGCAATGAGCACCAATTCTTTGGATTTACTTTCAACATTGTTTTTCAAAATAACATAACATTTTTTGTTTTTTAAGTTTTTTTAAATTGTATTTCTTAATTCCTTCTTTGCCTTTTCATGAGAATATTTTAAAATATAAATTATTTTCAGATTGTGTAGGTCCTCACCTATCTGGTATTTATAATTCATTTTCTTTTTACCTGCACAGAGCATTTTGCACTTGTCTGTATTAGATCTTCACCCACTTCAGGAACACCACCTCCATTATTCTGAAATAACAAGTCTCCACTTTTATTAACACTAGGAACTTTTTCCCCCACCCCCTTTATATGCACTCTGGTAACGGGTGGAGAAATGGGTGGAGAATTAACACAGTATAGTACACACCTTACCCTAGTTCACATGGTCCTTCATCCACAGTGGCACATGGCATTAATGGGAGGGTCACCACTGACATTTTTCCTTTTGGATCCAGGGGAACACCTACTGTAGACTCATAGGAAACAGAAATTGTTGATGAGTCAAGATTTACTGAACTGCTCAAACATTAACTGGGGTTTCACAATTCATAAGAACTTGAAGTCTCAGGTGCTGATAATGCAGGAACCTCCTCCCTATCAATTTGCAATTGTATGACTCCATAGGATGTAGACTGAATGATTCGGTGGGTGACCACCTTGCGTCTTATCTACATGATGGTGATGAATGCAGTTGTCAGCAGTTACTGCTTCATAAAACACATGTCACTCATACTATTGTTGCTGAAACCCATTTTCTACCCCCAGTGTAATTATGGATATGCACAGGGTCTTGCAGTTGAAATCTGTTCCTAGTCTTAGATTCATCAGATATTGTGCTGGACCCCTCCCAGCTGCAGAATTTTGGGTAGTATTTTTGAAAAATTAGGAAACAGGTGACACTTGTAAGTAAGTCCCCATCTTTCAGGCCTCCTTTATAGTTTGCACAATTTCCTCAGCCTTTGTATTTGATGTTGGATGGTAACAGGAACAGCTGTGATATTGCATGTATTGCCTATTGCATTGACACATTATCTGATACAATCATTTCTGGCACTCTGTGAGTCACAAACAGATGTTACAGAGCTTCCACCATTGTTTTTCCAGAAGCTGGTGCAGTAATATTAATGTATAGCCACTTAGAGTAGGTATCTACCACCACTAACGACATCTTTCCCATCACAGCTCCTGCAAAATCCAAATGTAGACATGACCAAGGTTTTACTGGCCATTCCCAGGGCTGTACTTGTGCTTTAAGTAATGCATTTCATGATCCCTGGCATCTTGCACAACCTTTCACCACCTGTTCCACTTTGGCATCCATATCAGGCCACCAAATATAGCTTCTTGGTGGAGCTTTCATGTGTACTATCCTTGGTAAGACTTATGCAGAAGCTGAAGAACCCTCTCTTTTGCCAATGTAGGAACCACAAGTCTACAGTTCCACAACACACAATTTCTGTGAGCAGCCAGTTCCTTTTTCCTCTGGACATATGGTGAAAAAAAAGAGGATGAACATTTGTAATTGGCCATCGATTAATACTCGTCATGTCCCTATGACAAAATCCGGTCCTTCACTGTCAAGACAGTAATTTGCTCTACTTGAAGAGATGCATCAAGAACGTTTCCAACAAAAGAACCTCCAAAGGAGGTGGAGTAGCTAATGAGTCACATTTAATGGAAAACCGACCTAATGTATCAACATTACTTAAATCTTTGCCAGGCCTGTGGCCCAACTCATAATCATATAAGCTAAGCATTAAACTCCACCGCAGCGTCTTTGGAAACAAATCCTGAGGCATCAATTTCACATTACTTAGCAGTTCTAACAGAGGCTTGTGGTCTTTATAAATGACCAAATGATACATTTTATTTATAGTAAAAATGACAGCCCATGCCTCTTTACCAATCTGTCCATAATTTCTTTCTATTTTCATTAGTGTGCAGAAAGCAAAACTTCCTGGTACTTCCTGTCCATTAGGCACTAAAGATTCAGACCTGCTCCGACTCCATAAGCAGAAGCATCACATACCAAGACCAGGATTTTGTTATCATAAAGTGCCAACACACCTTTTTCATGAATCAGCAGTTTACCTTGCAAATATGGTGCATCATGTTTTGCTGTACACTTCCAGGTGAATGTTTTGTCCAGCTGCCAATGTTGGGGTTCAAGTACAGTTGCCTTGTTTTTTGAAGAAACATTTGTAAAAGTTCAGCAAGCATGAGGTTTGAAGCTGTGTTTTGTCCTAAGAAATTGGAGCCTCTATAATTGCTTTTACTTTTTCATTGGTTGTTTTGATTCCTTAAGGATCAACTTAAAAACCCAAAAAATCCATTTGAGTATCTGCAAAAATGCATTTCCTTTTCTTGTAGATGTAGCCCATGTGTGGAATGTCTCTGTAGCACCTGTTGCAGACATTATTTGTGCTCTTGCCCCATACTTCCACGTAACTGTACTGTATATTAATATCATCTAACTATAGGTTTATGCCTTCTATACCTGCTAGCAATGTGTCATTGAAATATAGCAACAGCTGTTGACACCCCAAACTAAAAATAGTAAACTCTAAAAACACCATAATGTGTGCTTATTGGTAACAATTCAGCTGTTTTTAGTTGATATGCCTGTTTCAAATTGAGTTTGGAGAAAACTGTCCCTCCATTCAATGATGCAAAAAGTTCTGAGACTGTAGAAAGGGGATTAACATCTGGCTTCACTACTGTATTGAGTGTACAGTGAAAGTCCTTATGTATTCTTAATATTCCATCCCTTTTGGTAACTGGTACAATTGGGGCTGCCTGTTTACAACAATGCACTGGTGTGAAAATTCCTTGCTACACCAATTTGCCTAGTTCCTCATATTCTTTCAGATGTAAAGGAAATGGCACTGGTCGGGGTTTCACAAATTTAGGGGTGACTGAAGGGTCCACCTCATTTGCCACTGAAGGACCGTGATTTGCCCTCCAGTCCTTAAACATTTGTGCATACTCTTGTATAACAGGCTGTGCTGAGGAATGTTTGATTTGGATAACCCCTGTTACTGTGATGCCTAGCACTTCAAACCAGTCCTGCCTGAGTAGACTGGAACCTCTGCCTCTGACTATGAGGAGTAGCAACCTGTGCATCTTATCTTGATTCTCCGCTATTAACTTGATCTCTCCTTGAACTGCCAGTGATGTCTGTGGCCACTGTCAAAGCACTGCCTTTTTGAGGCTAATTTGGGGATTCTCTCTGTTTTTTGCTTTGCACCCACCCCCACCATAACCTATCGTCTATGGGAAACGAGTGAAAGCTTTAGATTTATCAAAAATTTTGATCTCCGGATTTTGACGGATCTTGATGTTTTAGGGTCCTGATACTGAAAACATCAATATCTCAATGATGGGTGTGTGTCTGTGTGCCACAGTTTCTTAAGGATGGTGTAGAGCTAAAAAAAATACCAAACTCGAAACTCGAAATAACAAACTCGAAGCCTGTTATGAGATGACAATGCGCTAATGATTTTTGAGCCAAATCGTGCAAGAGAAAGAGGCACTCTAGAGGAACCCTTAAATGAATTTTTGATAATATCATAAGAATTATGGAAAATACTGTAATTCTGCCAATTAATTATGAATTCTTCTCATCAATTGCTATCATCATGACCTATTTTATGATCAGAAAGAAAGCACCACAGCGGTAAATAATTACTGAAATGTTATAGAATAGTTTGGGTAACTTGGTTCCTAGGGCGCAAAGCCTACTGACGCTCACATCCAAATTCTTTTATTACTTCTGCATAACAGGGCATTTTTCTTTGTCCTCCCACTTGCACACTGTTCATTTTATATTCAATACTTTCACTATTTTGCTGTTTGCCTCGTTGTTCTGTGAAATGATTGCCCTGTGTCTGCGTTAATGATGGCAGCTTTACAGAGTTTTGACTCATTCTGCAAACTCTGATATAGAGCAGTAGAAAGTTACCGGTACTGTGTGGACCTCCACATCTGAAGCAAGGTTTGCTCTCATGATCTCTGTTCTCATGTGGGGTTCTGTTTGGCCTTATCTTCTGAGGTCTCATTGGATGCATGTTCAACTGAGTGGTGGTGCTGTGAGTGTTTAAGGTAGCCATTTCCAAAGCCAGTGCTTTTTCCTCATCCATTTTAAAGGTTAACATCGGCTCTCCGAACAATGCTTTATCGCGGATACTACACACTAATCAGTGTTGTAGAATATCTTCTAATTGTTCCGTAAATTTACAGTGAACTGATAATTTCCTTAATTCTGCAATATTGTTCGCAATGGGATGACCTAGTAGTTGTTTGCAGTGATGAAAAAGAAACCACTGCACAATTGTAGTAGTGTTGGGTCATAATGCTTCGGCAAACATTCAGTTAGTTCAGTATATGTCACTTGACTGTGCTTCTTCAGTGCTAAAAGATATCTAAGTATTGAATGAGTAGCATTACCACACACACTCAAAAGGTCAGAAAATTTCTTCTTGGGTATTTCGATGTCAGCCTAAAACCACATTAAAGTCTTCCTGAATATTCCACTCATGACTTTCCCTGATCTACTACAAATTATTCTATTCACCCCATTGTCACTATTTTATTACGCCCTTTACTCCTGAAGGACTCTTCACTGACAATGTAACTTATTATAGAAAACACTATGATTTTATGCTTTTACTTTTGATATTTTTTTACCTAGTTGCTAGTATTAGAGCTTCACCCACATCTGAAAGACGTTCTGTCTGCATGCCCAGCAGCCTGTGACATCAAGTAGCCTTTTCACCATGCTACTCGATGAAACAATCGAGTATCCACTTGTAAAAATGATCAAAGGAGCCCCTCCCAATAACCCTACCACCACCCCCACACTTCATGAAATGATCAAGAAGGACCCAAGGCGATCAACTCTTGCCACAAAACCAAACATAAGAAATGCAGCACTCTCTTAAGGAGTTAAGTCTTTTACGGGCCTCTGGGGGTCTTAATCCGGCCTTAACCACCGTTATGCTGACAAATCTCCACTTTTATTAACACAAGGAATTAAGAAGTAACAACCAGATTTTCCATCATTCACTTTTTATGTACTCAGTGCTTTTCCAATTATTTTTCCAATTTTGAATGCTAAAGATTTTTGAATAGTTCTTGCTGACTCCTCAGTATTTTGTTTTGCTTTCAGCCTAGTTCTGTCATCTGCATATTTAACACATTGACTCATTATATGGTGTTTTAATCTATATTAATATACATAAGAAAATCAAATGGTTCTAGCTCTTATTATTGTAAGATTCCACACGTCAATTTGAGTATTTTTACTCATTGTCTTTTGCCCATGTAAGTTACCACTGTTGCCAATGGCTTCTAGCTTTGGGATTAATTTCAGTTTAGAACCATATCAAGGGTTATTGAAAGTCTAAGCAAACTCTGTTAGAAACTCTATAGAATTCTCCTTATTTCACTGTTCACCCACCTGGCACCTCATCAATTTATTCTTCTTTTAGGTCAGAGGTTCCCAACTTGGGGTGCCCAGGAGTGCAAGATGGTATTTTGAGGGTTGAGACAAAGAGGAAAGCTGCATCACAATTCACCAATATTTAGTGAGGTGTGTTGTCCAAATTTTTCGTGGTACAATTGGTGTCTTGCAGTGTTCAGTGCTCCTGTTCTATGATATGAAAAGAATCAAGCATTCCACATGCAATTGTCACCTCTCAGGATTCTTGCTGTGGGCAGAGCATTCGTAAAGGTGAATAACGTTTTTTAAGAGAATGGAATTTAAACCTTACAATGATCTATAGAGAAGGGCAAGGTCTAGTATTGATTTCTGTGCAAGCTCTGATCATGAAACATAACTGATTTTGAGGTTTGATTGAGAGTTTTGCCAGTGGGACATGGGGGAAGTCAATTGGATGCAATACCTGCTGCTTACGTTCAACCTATCTCTCCTGCTTGCAGTCCCAGCACTAGCAAAGCAATTTTAACCACGTGGTACATCTGCTTTTCAACTTCAGTGCAGGTGTAATTGGAGATAAAGCTTGTCAACAATGTTTCATTATTTAGCGGCGTGGCAGCGCCCATTAATCATAGTGGTTTCCAATCTCCCAAATTCCTTGATTGTTGATCGTCTGTCATTTCCTTGTGATGCTTGATGCCTCAAAAGATGCTCCACGGGGGGCACATTTACAAGATCACAGAAATTTATAAAGGTAACTTGTTCATTTTTAATTAAAATTTTATGCAGAGTTGAAAGCTTTTTTTTTAGTTCAGTTTGATCACCAGCATTACTTTATATGGTTCAAAGATTAGAAATTTGAGATCTTGATCTACAAATGTTATATTAGAAGGGTGTGAACATAAATCATCTTCTAGGGGTGCGGGGCATGAAAAGGTTGGGAACCACTGTTTTAGGTTTAAACTCTTTAATAAAACTATTTAAACATTTATTTTATTGGTAATTAATGTATTATATTACCTTGATTCTGAATTTTAAGAACAAATTAATCAATCAATAAATAAATAACATTCTAACATCACTTATGGTTGAAGAAGGTGAAATCAACTCATAGATTTTTTTGATAGATCCGTAGTAAGTGGAGGAAGACTACAGCTTTAAAAAATATACAAAAGCAGGAACAGTTAATTAAAGTTAATTAGAAAAAAGCATGCAATGTTACATTGGTAACTAAAAAAAATAGATTTTTGAAACTTCTAGGAAAAATCTCCAAACTTATATTCTGGTGCTGATTAATACTGAAACCCTTATGATTTTTTATTAACAAATTAAGAAGCACAATGGATTCTTACCTACTACATGAAGGTGTTATTCAGATTTTTATTATTCACCAAAATACTGTAATAGTAGTGAAAGCTGTTACAGTAGAAAATTTAACATCAATAGAAAAGCTGAAGGCTTCAAGTATCACAAAACTACTTCAAAACAGATGACATTAAAATGTTAGATCCACATTTATATTCTGGAATTAACTCTAGCAGATTCAATTTTATTGTTAACATCATTATCTTTAATATAATAGATGATGATACAATGCTGCACCCTGTTTATTATGTTCTGAGGTTTCTGAGTGATTTTGCTTTCTAAAAATACATTTTTATTATTTTTATTGAGGATTCTACCATGCTGAATTTGGAAACAACCTGTCAGAAATCACAGAGCTGGGTCTGCCTGTTGTTCACAGAAATGACATCCATGAGGTGTATCTGAAATTCTGCCTATTTGATGTGGGTGGCAAATATATGTAATTTGACATATTATGAGTGCATTGTTCTGGTGGATATTCTGGATATTGATCGAACATTTGTACCATCCCGTGTATTTTATGATTTATTCATCTTTTTACCAGATATGTGAAGGCATATTACTTTGTTTATTTTGAACTTATTTTGACATCAATGTGAATACATCATTATAAACACTTCAGGCAAGGATTTTCTAATAATCGATCTTTCTATGTAATACATTAGGTACTAAATTACTAAGTACACAATTCAGTGTATCTAATGAACATTACAGCCTTTCATGAATTTAGTCTTCATGCTGTGTCAGATTTTGTTGGCAGTTACAAATCTTTCTGTATATCATATGAGACAATCTGAAAACAGTGAGTTCATTAGATTGTTTTACATCTAGAGAAATTTTTGCTATCAATCTCAATTAACTTTATCAAATGAAATTAAATCATTTTGAAGATGAAAGCAATATAATAATGCCTGCAATGTCCATCCATCCATTACCCAACCCGCTATATCCTAACTACAGGGTCATGGGGGTCTGCTGGAGCCAATCCCAGCCAACACAGGGCACAAGGCAGGAAACAAACCCTGGGCAAGGTGCCAGCCAACCGCAAGGCAAACACACCCACAAACCAATTGCCAATACACCTAAACTGCATGTCTTTGGACTGTGGGAGGAAACTGGATCACCCGGAGGAAAACCCATGTAGACACGGGGAGAACATGCAAACTCCATTAAGGGAAGACCCGGGAAGCGAAGCGTCACCGTGCCGCCCGCCCGCCCTCCTGCAATGTTAAAATATAAAAATAAATAAATAAAACCTAGCATTTTCTATATGTAAAACATTCTTTTAGGATTTTATGCCATATATATATATATATATATATATATATATATATATATATATATATATATATATATATATATATATACTGTATATACTGTATATATATATATATATATATATATATATATGTACAGTATATATATATATACACATATAATCTCAACTTGTGTTTACTTTTTACTTTTGTACCAAAGATGATGGAACAGGTCAACCTGACTGTGGTGGTGGCAGCCCTGATGGGGTAGGTGCACATTTTGTGGGTTCAGGCAAGAAATTAGCGGAGCCAAGTTTCTGAATTGAAACGATCCTTCTGGCCCTCCAGGTACTGGTGCTGCTTCACCCTAAAGACATTCGGAGTGGGCACACATACTGACCCCTTTCTCAATGGGCATTATGACTTTGATGAGCAGGCTGCCAGAGGTTATGACAGAGTAAAAGCCAAGAGCCTAGCCCACTATGGCGTGACTGCGGATGTGAAGGCAAGACAATGTTGAGAGCGGAATTTCAGCCTAGAATAGCCAATGTGCTCCCAAGCATATGAGCTATGCAGATAGCTTGGGTGCTGAATCAAACCAGGGCTGAACACAGGTGGTCAAAATAGTTAACTGTGCTAATTAATTCACTCCCCAAGTCTCTTGCCTGACTGGTTCGCAGGCATGCTTGGAAGAACATTGGTAGTCAAAAAGGTTGTCAGTGAGGATGGGAGGAACTGAGATCAGTTAGGGCTCGTTTATACTTCACGCTCAAAACGCGTACGCGCATGCATCATGGCTGCCACGCATTCCCAGCGTTTATTTGACACGTCCTCTGAGCACCACCAAAAAGTCGGGGGGCGCAGTGTGATAAAAGTTGGAGTGTGACATCAGAGTGTCTGTTTACTACCTACATGTGACAGAAAGATGCTATGCGGATCCTACAGGATTGGTGTGCGCGCTTCAAAATTTGATGAATGGTTCGATGTGGTGAAGCAAAATGCTGACATACAGATGTGTCAGAGGGGGACACTTTTACATTTTTTTTGTGCACTGGGTGGTTCCATTAGGCACCCACTGTTGGGGACTGGGGGGTGAGAAGTTAAAAGGCTATCTGTACCTATTAATGGTATTTGCTGTCCTGCAAGGGAATCACTGCTTTGAAGTCTGACCTTAGAGAATGTTTGTATTTACCTGGCTTGGAAATATTGGTTTCTAATCAGCATATCTGTACCTATTAATGTTTGGTAACCATACATTTTGTTAACTTATGTTTTTATTAATTGTTAAACCCAGGCAATTTAGAGGTGCCATTGATTAGACTGTTTGTCCAGGACTGACAACAGAGGGGTGAAGTAAATATAAACTGCTGGCCAGCAGAAGGCAGGAGGGAGAGTCCACAGGAAACACTGCCAAGACACTCGGACAGGGCACAGGGGCTCGCAGGCAGACAAGGGTACCTGGCTGGCACAACGTGAGGCACAAGGGTGGCAACACTTCCAGGGAGGAAGAGACAGCTGCACAAGGAGACGCCGGATGTGGGTTCAGTGAGAGAGGGAATCTGCATGAAAGGACCCAGTAAAGCTGACAGACGAGGAATGAGGCGTGCCTAGGTCCCAGCAACACAAGGAGCCCAGGGTGGAAGAAAAAGGAACAACGAAGAGACGCTGACAGGGAGTCAATTGACAAAACTTCTGCCGGTGAACAGAGTGCATCCATGAACAATTTAGTGTTGGGGTAACACCGTGCCCAAACTGGACTCTGCACCACTAAAGGTTGTATCCACCAATTCTTGTTTTTACGGACTTTTAGAGTGTGGACTGTGTATTTTCCTTTTACAAAAAAGGAAATTAATTCCTGATATGTTTAGGTTCTGTTATGTTCGTTTATCTTTTTAATGTACCTTATATTGTCTTGTACAATAGAACTTACTGTTGCCTTTTCCAGAAATTACTGTTGTTTACTCACCGCCCAATTTAAAGAAACCTGTGTGCTATTATTGGTAAATTTCAGGAGTTCCCAGTCTCTTAATAAAACTGGGTGGTGTAGTCGGATATTTTAATGGTGTCTAAGTTAGATTACCTATAAGTGTGACCAGACACCTGTGACATAATTTTGGCGTAGCCGACAGGATTGGGCTTGTGAGTAACACACTTGGAAGTACTAGGCATTTTTTTAAATCCATTTTTATTTAGTTATTGATTTTGTGGGGTAGTTTTATTGTGTTTTTTTTTATTTTCATCATGATGATGCCTATTTTTGCCGGTGCACCTTGGATTGCCAAGTTTAGTGGGGAAAAAGGTGATTTGAAATATGTTGAATGGAAAGAACAGATGCAGGGGTTATTAGAAGCTGCTGAATATGGGGAGTCTCAAAAGGTCAGTATTGTGATGGGAGCCTTGACTGGGGATGCCAAACGGGAAGTCAGTGTGTTGAGTGTGGAAGAAAGAGACAGGGTTACAAAGATTTTTCTGGTTCTAGATAGATTATACGGTGACCAAGTCCCGTTAGCTACTCTGATGTCCCAATTTTACAGTTGTGCACAAAGGACTAATGAACCTTTCAGGGCTTTTGTCCTTAAATTGAGAGAACTTCATTGCAGGTTACAACAGTGTAGCCCAGCCCAAGCCCCCTCCGATATACAGCTGCGAGATCAGCTCTTGTTGGGCCTCCATGACAGTGGACTGCGACAAGCACTACGGACATTTGTGCGCCATAATCCACATAAAACTTTTGGGGAAGTGCATCAAGAGGCCCTGCTGCTGGAAGGGGAATGTAATTATATGGGACACAGGGAAGCAACTTGCGGAGCTATTGGTGAGTTGTCCGCAACTAACTCTCATTCACAGGCAGACTGGAGACTAGCGTTCAAGGCCGAGATTCTGGGTGACCTGAAAACACAGATGAAGGAATGGACTCAGGAGCTGCTGAAGGAACTGAGGCCAGCAGTTCCACAGGTTGATGCTGCCCAGGCATTAGCACACTCTCAGCCAGATAGGAGGCCTCACACTAACAGCCGTTATGCCTGGGATTCACAAGGTAGGCCCATTTGTAATCAGTGCAGACAAGCAGGTCATTTGGCACGGAACTGTCCATCCTCTAGTGGGCGCCCTACTTTTGAACTTGTGAACCCTGCAGCTGTGGGCCAGATAGCAGGGTTGGACAGTAAAACCCGAAAGGCCATATCCCCTCTTATTGGTGAGTGTCCCGTGGTACAGGTCACCATTGAAGGGAAAACCTTAACTGGACTGTTAGACACTGGATCCCAGGTTACCCTGATGCAAGAGAGCTTTTTCAAGCAGCATTTTGCAAATAACATAGAAGTTGGGCAGGCCCCGTTTCTTCTTACACTGAAAGCTGCCAATGGGTTGGATATCCCCTATACAGGGTATGCCACCATGGATTTTGAGGTGGCTACTGTGAAGTTACCAGCCAGAGGGGTTGTAATTGTGAAAGACGAGGTCCAGACAAGCCCATTGCTGATTGGAATGAATGTAATCTCTGCTTGTTGGCAGGCTGTTTTTCAGGCTCCAGAGTCACCAGTTGTACTGTCTCGAGCAGCCCCCAGTACGCAGGAAGCAGGGTCTAACAGCTCTGCTGTGTGTCGACATGCCAAGGCACACCGGGAAAATGGATTCAGCAGATACGTACAACCAGCCTTCTGCCATAGTGTGAAGGCCCCTGCCAGAGGGGGCACGAGGGAAGAATGGGTGAAGGGACGTCTGCAGAATCTACCCAAACTGCTAAGGGGAGGATGGATAAGGCAGTACAACATAATACAGCTTGGCATAAGAAAGCTCAGGCTATTACATTGCATCCTGGAGAAAGGGTATGGCTGAGAAATAGAGGTAGACACGGACAAGGGAAGCTGACAGGTTGGTGGAACCAAGAACCCTATGTGGTGCTGGGCCAGGTAGGGGATTCTGGGGTGGTGTATAAAGTGAGACCAGAAGGGGGAGGTAGAGAGAAAAATGTGCACCGTAATGCTTTAAAGCCTTGTTGTTTGTCTCCACTAAGTGCTTCAGCTACCCCAACGGCCGAACCATCTCCACCTGGACTTCCCATATATGGGTTTTGGACAATGGGAAACCCAGCCTCGAGAGAAAATAGGGATGTCACAGAGAGGGGAGCTATGGAGTTGCGCCGATTGAGGAGGGAAAATTTGGGGAGACCCCCAGCCCGTTATAGAGAATAAGAAGATTAAACTGATTGTCCGGGACTGACAATGGTTAAGTCTGGGGGGATGTCAGAGGGGGACACTTTTACATTTTTTTTTGTGCACTGGGTGGTTCCATTAGGCACCCACTGTTGGGGACTGGGGGGTGAGAAGTTAAAAGGCTATCTGTACCTATTAATGGTATTTGCTATCCTGCAAGGGAATCACTGCTTTGAAGTCTGACCTTAGAGAATGTTTGTATTTACCTGGCTTGGAAATATTGGTTTCTAATCAGCATATCTGAACTTATTAATGTTTGGTAACCATACATTTTGTTAACTTATGTTTTTATTAATTGTTAAACCCAGGCAATTTAGAGGTGCCATTGATTAGACTGTTTGTCCAGGACTGACAACAGAGGGGTGAAGTAAATATAAACTGCTGGCCAGCAGAAGGCAGGAGGGAGAGTCCACAGGAAACACTGCCAAGACACTCAGACAGGGCACAGGGGCTCGCAGGCAGACAAGGGTACCTGGCTGGCACAACGTGAGGCACAAGGGCGGCAACACTTCCAGGGAGGAAGAGACAGCTGCACAAGGAGACGCCGGATGTGGGTTCAGTGAGAGAGGGAATCTGCATGAAAGGACCCAGTAAAGCTGACAGACGAGGAATGAGGCGTGCCTAGGTCCCAGCAACACAAGGAGCCCAGGGTGGAAGAAAAAGGAACAACGAAGAGTCGCTGACAGGGAGTCAACAATTTGACAAAACTTCTGCCGGTGAACAGAGTGCATCCATGAACAATTTAGTGTTGGGGTAACACCGTGCCCAAACTGGACTCTGCACCACTAAAGGTTGTATCCACCAATTCTTGTTTTTACGGACTTTTAGAGTGTGGACTGTGTATTTTCCTTTTACAAAAAAGGAAATTAATTCCTGATATGTTTAGGTTCTGTTATGTTCGTTTATCTTTTTAATGTACCTTATATTGTCTTGTACAATAGAACTTACTGTTGCCTTTTCCAGAAATTACTGTTGTGTCTTTCATTGTGTGTTTACTCACCGCCCAATTTAAAGAAACCTGTGTGCTATTATTGGTAAATTTCAGGAGTTCCCAGTCTCTTAATAAAACTGGGTGGCGTAGTCGGATATTTTAATGGTGTCTAAGTTAGATTACCTATAAGTGTGACCAGACACCTGTGACAGATGCATTCGTGGTGCTTTTATATTCAAGCGTGGCATATTCCCGATCGTAAGGACACGATACATTTTAAAAGTCTCACATACCATCTTTTGTGCCGTCTTTTTTTTCTGGGGTTTCCGCCTGACCTGACAGCTGCAGCAAACAGCAATAGATCGCCACACAGAACACATTACATGTATGATATTCCAACTCTCTGCACATTTAGAATCCTTAGATTTATACTAGATAGATAGATAGATAGATAGATAGATAGATAGATAGATAGATAGATAGATAGATAGATAGATAGATAGATAGATATTTTATTAATCCCAAGGGGAAATTTATAAATATATCACTGATATCACTTTCATAAAGAAATGCATTGAAGTATGTATGTTACATCTTACAGATAAATCATTAGTTTCGTTTAAATAATGAATACTGTTAATAATTCCACACATGGGAATGACACAGTAGCACTGCTGTCTCGCAGGGAGTCACGTCGCTGTTTTCCTGCTGGGTTTCCACAGAGTGCTCCGACTTCCTTCCAAAGATATGCAGATTTGGTGACACTAAAATAACACTAGCGTGTGTGTGTGCTGGTATTCACCTTGCGATGGGATTTAATCATTAAACACCCTTTTCAGAGATATTGCAGTAAGGTGTCTGTCATCGGAATTTAATGGGTGTGCCAGGCAATTCATAATACAGCGAAGCCAAACCTGTTCTCACCGTGATAATATCTCGCACTGCCACCTGGTGGATTCTTCCAGATTTACATAAAGTATGCACGCAAGTATAAACAGTAAAAAGCTTGCGTAGCAGGAGCGTCCACTGCAGCATGTGTTTGTGTCGCGTGAAGTAGAAAGGAGTAACTCTCCTTTAAGTTTGTCCCTCATTTCTCCAAAAGTGCCACACCCTTGGTCAACTTAACATAAAATTGTGCTTCTAACACAGTGGCATGGGATTATAAAATGATGGGTGCATTCCATGACTTAAAGCAGACCCTCCCATCAGCACCTGTTTTGATGACTCTTGACTTTTTCCTCCCTTTTATCCTCCATATTGATGCTTCAGACACAGGTCTAGATACCATACTGGTGGTACTGAGTAACTAATGTAACTGAGCTGGAAACCATTGGACAGGGAGACCAGGTATACAGCATTGGAAAGGGAAGCCTTGGCAATTAAATGGGCCATTTACCACCTCAGGTAGTACTTTCTCGGCCAGAGTTCACTCTGGTTATTGACCATGCAACTTTGCAGAGGATGGACTCGTACAAACAGTCGAATCCTCGAGTCATGAAATGTTTTCTAATCCTCCAGCCAAACAAATTCAAGGCTTATCATCATCAGGGATTCCTCCATGCCAACGCCAATGCTCTTTTTTGGATACAAGACCACTCAGTTAGTGCCGCCTGACCCAATGGGTCTGGGCTTATGAGGGGAACATATTACACGCATGTGTTTGGGAGACAAATTTAGGGCTCATCTTATGGTAATACCGCTTCAAGTCGAGGGTCAGCACTGTTGTCTAAGACTTCTCACTTCTCTTCAGTAGATCTGATTACCAGCAACAAAATAACAACTGACATCACTTCCAGGGTCCAGTCTCCTAAACCCACTCCTTCTGCCTTGGGTTCCTCTGAAGGGGTTCCATCACCATCTTGTGACAGTCTACACTGGGACTCACATCTGGAAAGATGAATCAACAACACATTAAACTCATTTTTGTTATTTTCAATGAAATAGATGGGGTTTGCCTCAATATGTCCAATCCCTTTTTTAACTCACCTTGTCTTTATTTCATATATATAGCACAAAATATTTTAAGTAAAAATTGAAAAAAGCACAACTTCAAAATATCTTCTTATACATGCTGTCAATGATGTAGGCAGGAATTAAAAGTCTGCATTAGTGTAAACCGATCTAATTCATGGTGTTCATCAAATATTTGAAAATTAAAATGTGTGCTTCAATATAAATGTTTAAAGTGTAAATATTCTCAATTGTAACAGAAATTTGTCATTTCTAGATCCCTAGTAAAGGATTATAAATTAAAAATAACATTCATAATCATTGACCTTGAAATAGTTCAAAACTATACCCTACATGCTAGGTTTGAAATTTCTTATTTTAAACCTTCTGGGTGTGGCTATTAGAGGGCTGGGACCACCAGTAAAGAATCAGTTTTGTGAAAAGGAGGAACCTTAACCCATTGTAGCACATTAGGGGATGAACCCCTGGGGTTGGTTGATGTGGCTTGCACAACTTCAAGTGTTCCTGATCATTTTTAATGAAGACACCCATTGTTTTAACCTTTACCATAAGACCGTAATTTCCTGCACAAAATATGGCCCAAAATAGGCTAATATTAGGGATTTCTGAATCTAGATGGCTACAAATAGGGGTAAATCCTAAAAAGCTGGAAATGTGAAAAACTAAACATCAAGATGAATCAAATGGTATATGATATATGGGGTTTCTCTCATACCAGAATCGGCAGGTCCTGGACCTCCTGACTATGCATATTTTTTCAAAGAAATTCAAAAAGTAAATTTTAATCTTGTTTCATATGACAAGGGGCTTTCAGCCATAGCTCAAAAACTGTTTGCATCTCAGTTATTTGCACATAAATACATTTCTATTCACTGCAGAATATTGTGATCTTACTTTATGGTTTTCTAGGATGCCATTAAGCGCTGCTTTCTGTCTTGTGTCTGATAATGTTGAGGTAGGCTTTAAGCCCCTTTGACCCTGCATTGCAACATCAGATTTTGATAGATATATGAATGGGTGGATTGTTTCTTCAAAAGGTAAGAAATACTTCAATATAATAGAGAAAGAAAAAACATAATGTGCAGGCCTTATTGCCAGAAGTTTTTATTAGCTTGAACAGAAAATAAGACCTTAGTGATTCTGTGACATGCAGGGTGTTCAGACAAGCAATTAATAATAATACATTTTATTTATATTGCACCTTTCCTATGCTCAAGGTGCTTCAGAGAGTCTCAGAAAGAACAGCAGGGTATATGTAACATTGGATACAAATATTTTCTGCATAAAACCCTAAAAAAGATAAATACAGGATATACGAAGAATTAAATAGAATAAAAGAAAATAAACTAGAGTAAAATAATAAATTCAATGCTAAAAAGAAAAACCTTAGCAAATAACATAATTTGTGATATAACACACACACATTATCCTAAACTGAAAGAAGGGAAAAATGTTAGGTTAAATTAAAAGACTTCTTGAATTAGATGTTTTAAGTTGTTTTTTAAAAGAGTAAATTGAACCAGCCGATCTAATTAATTTAGGGAGGTCATTCCAAAGTCTTGGCGCTATAAAGCTGAAGGTGTGCAGGTTAGTGTGAGGGACAACAAGATTGCCAGAATCAGAGGACCTTAGTGGGCTAACCCTTTATGTGACTGGTGGTGAGCTGGGTCTGCTGTTGCCAAGACTTACAAACTGTTGCTTATCAGTCAAATAGGACTGGGGGACAGTGCCAAAGGTACCCAGAATGTTCTCATTGGACAGTAGAATGTCATATTTGACAGTGTCAAATGTGGCACTAAGATCTAACAGAATTAATATGTTGGTTTGTCCAGAGTCAACAGCCATAAGCAAATCATTAGTTACCCAAAGCAGAGCAGTTTCACATTTGTACTACACTCTGAAACCAGACTGAAAGGGTTCCATCAATTTATTAGAAGTTAAGTAATTAGTGAATTGGAAGGCTACAAACATGCTCAATAACTTTTGACAGAAAAGTTAAGTGAGAAATAGGCTGAAAATTCACCCTACCTCTGACTGCTCCAAAATGCATTTGTGACTGCAGACATTTTACTTTAAAACAGTGGATTGATTTTCGTAGCAAGTTTGTGCATAAGAGCTAAATAGCTTGATTTATTAATCTTACCTTAGAAAATACATGTACATTTGTGAAGTCTTAGGTCAAACTGACTGGTTAGCTTTATAAATCAGGTGCCTGGTGATGTGCGTCCAGCCCTGAAAAACTGGATACAGTACAGACACTGTAGACAAGATAAAGAAAACTAAGGTGATTTTCATATACTTTTGTGATTAAAGTTTTTAGGCAGAGTCGTCCATCATCAGGATGTTTTTAACTAATAATTTTAGAATAACATCATGGGGTTTGGAGCCTCACATGGGGAAAATGGCATAAAGAACGGATAGCCTGATACTGAGGTATAATTATAGAAAAGCTCATCCATCTATAAATAAATTCTGAGGTGGATAAATTAGGAACTAAACAGGAAATCGCAAAGAAAAAAGAGCTGAATAAAGCATATAAGATATAGTGCTTTGCTGCCTTTGACTTATGAAATATGGTTCAAGTTCTTCATGATTTTGTTTGTATTTACCTCGTTTGGACTTGTGGCCTTGAAACTTGTTTTTGTGAATATATTCTCCCCTGATCTGCCATGACCCCAACAGTAACTGGCTTTTTGTCCCTGGTCCTATGCAGAAGTCCCATGATAAAACTGACTCAAGTGCTAAAAGATAGTGCTCTGCCAATCAGGTAACTCATGTTGCCCTTTTTATTATGGTTCTAGCAAAGATAGTAAAAATAAAGATCTGGAAAAGCACTTTTAGAAACAGCCAAAAGAAAAAATGTAAATGTGAATACATACATTTACTGCCATTTTAAAATTAAGAGGGTTTGGGAGCAACACCCACCACATGATGAACCACCCGGATTGGGACCCGGGAGCAGCAGGTGACACGTCAGCACCACATTGGAACAATGTGAGGTGTTTAACAGTGGCTGGAGTGCCAATCCTGCCAACAACCCGCAAGTTTTCAATGTAAGTTGGTGGACCTGCTTGCAGGGCTGGATAGAGATTAACGTCATACTCAGGATGAAGCAGTTGCAGGTTAAGGGCTTTGCTGAAGGGCCCAACAGAGTAGAGTGACTTGTGGTGTTTACGGGATTGGAACCAGCAACCTTCCAATGCCTCAGAGCTACCACCTGAGGGACAATAAGTAAAATAAAAAAGCAAGAAATCAAAAAAACTGTACTCCGAACAGAAGAGAAGACACTAGGCTTGTCTATGTTTGACACTCTTCATTAGATTTTTACTGACCTTTTTACATTTTCTCCAGACCCTCTGACTTTCAGTCTCATGAATATGAATTAACACTTTAATAATTGCCAGCCATGCTGAGGTCACTGTGTTTACAAATGAGCCCACTATTATAATAGGAGATAATCGTGAGTATCAAGGAGGAGGTGAAGATCTGAACAGAACAAAGAGTGAAGACATATGGCTAAAAATTAAACCACAAAGATATAAAGAATCTGAGCCACTTTTATCAGTTCTCAAAAGCCTATAAAGTCTTCTTAGAGCCAAGACAGATTAGACAATAGGTACAAGAGGTCAGGTTTAAGTGCAAGTGATTCCAAACCATAAGTGCATATTCACACAGTATCCAGCTCCCATACAGTAGTCTCTCACCCACACATCTTACTTTAATAGTTGATTCTCTCAGCTTGAGCAGATGACTCATTCTCGTTTTTATATAGAACTTTGCTAATAATCAGAGCTAAGAATAAGAGTTTTCTTTTAAGCTGCAGAAAAAACAAATGACAGAAGGGTTCTTCTCCAGTTCAAAAAAGGTGAGGATACGAGGAAGGAACATCCATCTGTAAATCTGACATGCCCCCTCATTTAGATGAACATATTCTATTGATCTTATTTAAAGTATGTCAGTCTAGCTAAGTATACTGTACTGTAGTTCTGTTACACAATTATATACAGTCATTATTGTGAGGCAGGCATAGTTGGTGCAGTGGTTAGCAGTGCTACGTCACAGTTCTTAAATGTATGATTACTGCCTGTGTGGAGTCTGCACATTTTCTTGGTGTCTGTGTGGGTTTTCTTCTCACATCCCAATGCATGCTAGTTACATGTGGACTGTAAACTGGCCCTGTGAATGAGTGAGTGAGTGATTCAGCTTGTGAGTGTGTCATATGATAGACTAGCACTCCAGAGTTCATTTCCTTGCTTGTATCAAGGGCCAGAAATTGGACCCGAATTAGTTTGCTTAACCTTGAACTAGACTAACCGGTTAGAAAATTGTTGGATAAAATCTTAAAAGATGTCTAGAGCAACAAACTGATTGTGTTATTATCATTGTACTTACTGTACATTAAGAGTATATCTGCTTTGTCAATAAAAAAAAAAAATAAATACAATTATTTAAAATAGTTATTTATTGCACAAATATATTTTAAGAATTAATGAATAAACTGTGGAATGCCAATTCATCACAGATTACTTCCTGTCTTGCCCCTGTGAACTCAAGGATGGCTGAGACCTAAGAATTGTTGGGGTGCCAACCTGGCGATTACCTGTTTAATTATGAGCAAAACAAAAAAAGGAGCTTGCAAGGCAACACAGGGTAAATAGTACAGTTATCTTGTGCGGTACGGTTATTTTCTGTGAGAAGAGCTGTCTCTCTGTCTTTCCTGGGTCCAAATGACAACCATGATCTGTAATCACCCAGTTTATATCTGCCTGCTCCTGGTAGGGGAGGCGCCTTCAATACTTGTTGGGGGTGAGGTCAGGCATTGTTTCCTGGTGACAGCTCCTTGTTTTAGAGGAAACCAGAGATTTAGTTAGTGGCAGCTCCCCTCCTCCCCAGCAGTGTTAATGTTAGGATTACATGAGTTCTTTGGGAGATCCTGAAGTGTGCATGTGTGACACCCTTGATGATATTGGGATAGGCTCTAGGTGTAAGAAGCCACACAATGCAAAATTGCATTGCAGGCTCAGAAAAAGGAAGGCTGAGGACAATTCATACTTTTAACATTATTGTAGTCAAAACAGAGAGGCCTAAAAATTCAAAATCATACTTGGCCATGCAAATTTTGATGTGTTTGAGCAGTCTGTATTTTTTCTATTTCTCACAGTTTGACATGAACAATCCAGTTTTTAACTAAGAAAATTCTATGCATTTATTAAATATCTGAAGATAAAACCAAATGCTGCTAAGTCATGCACTTGTCACTTTAAAGGCATGCTGTTCTTTGTAGTATTGCTGAAAGGCCTGTGGAATCATTCTCATACTGCAAAGTGAGAACATCTTGCCTGAAGAAGGGGGCCTGAGTTGCCTTGAAAGCTTACAAATTGTCATCTTTTTAGTTAGCCAATAAAAGGTGTCATTTTGCTTGACTTCTCACTACATCCATAATGGCTAACACAGTACAACACCCTAGCACTTCATACTGCAAACAAACTATATGTGTTAATGTATTTGCACATACAGCGGCATCATTTCTGCATTCTTTAAAAATGCCGAAATAAATGTTTGGAAAACCTTATGAAATTGCTAATTTAAACACAATTACTGATTTACTAAGCACTGAGCACAGTAACTAGAGCTATAGTCTGAAGAAACGTCTGATGGTGCTGGCTCACTCATCAAAGCTTTCTTATTTTTGCAGCAATATGCAACTAATTTAGCTTATCTTAGCCTGGTGTCCTTCACACATCATTACTGCTTTGAATCCCTCTACTGGTGCTTAGATCTTTTTTTTTTTTTTTTTACTTTCATCTACTTATGCTCTCCTGGAAATTCAACACACTAATAACCTGAATTATTTCCTTGATATAAGGGCAATCCTATCAATTTTTCCTATTGCACCAAGAAACCTTTTTCAATAGTAATGCTTTTAACCTTGATATCTTTTAAATCCATAACAATGTTCTTATGCTCACAGGGAATTCACCTCTGCTGGCATTTGGTATGTAGAATAAGTCACTGAATGCAATGGCAGGAACCCATCCCACCACCCATGAAGGCAAGATTGTGCTGTGCATGATGATGAAGGCTGCTACCACACACACTGCCACACTAGTGTGGACTTCCATTAGAGTACATATTATTTTTACTCATGATCATATCTTCATGTAAATGTTTGCCACAGATTAAATGTTGCATTCAGTGCTTTGATAAATATTATAATTAATTAGGAAGAAATATATTAATAAGTTATAGCCATTCTTTTTTCTAACACATTTATTGGAACAAAAACTTACATGGTGCTATCTCCACTACATCAAGCAAAAACCTGGAACCAATTTTGGATGGGGAAAAAAATTGTATAACAGAGCACACCCACACTAAATCAATTCAGAGCCACTAATGTCTTTGAAAACTGGGAGGAAAATTGGAGAGTACTTACAGAAATCCAGATAGACATAATGAGAAACTCCATATGGATAATAGTCATGTTGGATACTGAACCCAGGATTCTGCAGATGCAAGGTAGCAGTGCTGCCTACAGCGTCACCATGCTGCCTTCGCAAGTTATGCTGTATGCATTGACAGATGTCGTATCATAATGCAGTCAGTCAAAATCCAACCCGCTATATCCTAATACAGGGTCACGGGGGTCTGCTGGAGCCAATCCCGGCCAACACAGGGTGCCAGTCCACCGCAGGGCACACACACACAATTTAGGATCGCCAATGCACCTAACCTGCATGTCTTTGGACTGTGGGAGGAAACAGGAGCACCTGGAGGAAACCCGCAGACACAGGGAGAACATGCAAACTCCATGCTGGGAGGACCTGGGAAGCGAATCCTGGTCTCCTTGCTGCGAGGCAGCAGCGCTACCACTGTGCCACCGTGCCGCCCGTATCATAATGCGGTAACTAAAATTAGACACCTCTGTGTGTGCATGAGTTGGCCTTGAGACGGACTGTTAACTAATCAAGGATTCTTCAAGAAATGGAATAAGTAGATCTGTAAATGTTATGTTTTAAAAACCATGCAATGAGATTTTATTCCCTAGTTCAAGCATGTAATATAAACTCTAAATAATCATTGACTTTTAGGTCAATGTAAGGCAAACTGAGCCAGTTGAAAATTCTTAAAAAAGGAAAAATATTTGTGAATTTGCAGATTAATTCAAAAGGCTGATTTTTAGGAAATATTTTTTTTTTATTCCAGTTCTACGCATTTCTCCATTGCCACCCTTCTCCACTGAAGATGCCTAATGACAGGCAATGGAGGAAAAAAGCCTGCTATCATTTAATCATATAATCAAATGCATTGATTAATATCATTAAGTGCTTGTACTTTTCAGCTCAGTTATACAGGTTGAAACTTTACAAGTCACATGATGAGTCAGAGTTTACAGAGTTATATCATATGCTGGAAATGGGGAATAACATCTAGCAGAGCTCATTTTTATAGATTGCTCTGCTGATACCGCATCATCAATTCTTATTACTTTTATGGACTGGCATTTGATGTTCTTGATAAGATTCTGCATCCATTATGGATTTTAGACTTTTCACATTGTAGAGGAAAATGATTATCTAATCAGTGAAGATAAATGACTACCAAATGGATAAAAATGTACCCATTATTGACCAGTCACTGAAATGTGAAATTTTACAAATTGACACTCTAGTAAAAAATCTAAAGCATGATTGTTCTAATTCACATACAGAGTTCAGGATATGAGTGCCTGATGTCTAAAGGCAAGAGCTCCTGAAACTGTTCATGCTGACACAGATTTCTTTATACTTGTCTGAATAATGATATTTTCAAACGGTCATTGGTATTACTTTTGAAACAGAAAGTTGTTTGTCAAAATGACTAGAAAAAAATAAAATGATCTTTTGACGTTACTTGGATTTTAAAACAGTAAATGTACCCAGTATATCCTTGAAGAACAAACACTTTTATGTATATTAAAGTGCCTGCTTTGTCCCGAAACAAGTTTGAATGTCCCATTACTAATACTAGTCTGCACAATTGGGATTTGAAATATTAACCATTAGAGGTGACCCATTGGGTGGTACAATGAAACATTAATAAAGAACAAGTATATTTTAATAAAGCTTCCTTGTCCTGCACTGGACAAGCTTTGTTTCTACTGATGATAAGCTGTTTCTGAAGCAGAGGGCAGCCAAATTAGTGACACTGAAATGCACCCAGATTGCTCTAGTGATGTCAAAGGAAAAATTGTGCTGGGTTGTTAGTGACGGTCCATTAGCAGCCTAAGTGACAAGAGCCTCATTTCACACTCTTTCCTCTCACCCTTATCCCATAATGTTGATTACACACAAAGAGCAAAGAGATCAAAGGGTAAAAAAAAGGTCAGAGCTTGAAAATTTAGGGCAGCATTACTACAAAATTGGCCAGGAGACAGAGATTTTAAAAAGAAAAAAAATTCTGCTTTTTTCTTTATCTTGTCCTTTTTAAATCCTTATGCATTTAGATTCAGGCTAACTGAAGCAAGGTACTAAGAATAGAATACTACAGAAAGAGCTGATCATAAAAGTATTTTTTTTTTTTTGAAAGAGACGGCATGACAACACGAGAAAGTTGAGAATGGACTGTCAGCGCTTTCATTAATTTGCCGGGGAGTCTTCGATGTGTTGTGCAGTGCTCATTAGACTGAACATTGCAGCCAAAATGATGTCTGAACACGCTATGGAAAAATGAGTTGCACTTTGCAAATAGTGAAGTGTTATGAATGGTGTCCAAGTGTATTTTAAAAAACAGTTGACAGCACAGAGAACAAACACATGGGTATTTTTACTATAATACTTAAGGATCAGAATGAAAATTGGCAAACAGCAGAATAATCATACTTGCCAAGGTTAGCACTGAAGTGCAGATAAAGGAAAAATATTGTCAATGAATTGTTTCTTTTATGCTAATGTTCAGGGAGTTTAGAATATCCATTATTAATAATTTTTATTATTATATACTGCAGCATTTTCTATCATTACAAAGCAAACATGAATACAATACAAAACAATATACTGCTGGACGAGAAGTTAGATTACAAGATAACTTAATGTACAAAAACATATTAGGAAGAATTTTTAAACTTACAGAGCCTGCCAATGTTGTGGGATTGAATCAGGATTAAAGACAATAATCAAAATGTCTGTAACAGTCAACTGATAATAAGATCTCGCAGACAGCACGTAAAGGTCAGCATTAGTATGGTAGGCACAAAAGCCTCATTTAAAAGAGATGGAATGCCAGCTAGCAGATATAAAATAAAAGAAGGAAGGGAGTGCTTTCAAAGGCAATTTTACCATTATGACAGAGTAAGCCACACAGACTGACTTGCAGAGTAAGTCCCAAAGAACGGGAACTACAGGAATGAATAAACTTCTACTGACAGTTGCTGAATAAAGCATAAGGATGACTATACATAAAACAGCTGGCACACTTCTTCTACATCTGGTAAATTAAGCACATTTGTAAAATATGAGAAGACATTGTAACATAATATTTTCAAACCTGCTTAGTCAATTCAGTGTTACGGGGGCTGTAGCCTGTCCTGGTGCAAGGCAAGGACCAATGCTTGGACATGGTGCCATTTCACGAAACACATTCAGCCAGTCCAAAAACGTGTGTGCTTGGGATATGGGAAGAAGGCAGAATAACCTGAAGAAAATTCACACAGTCATGGAAAGAACAGGCAAACACCAAGCAGATGGTAATATTCAAACACAGAACTGTAGATTCTTAAAGCAGCTATGCATTGTACTACTTCAGGAAACATTACTGTATATTTAATAGCAATCAAGAGGATATTTTAATTCTTTTTTGTCTGCTAATAGCAGTGTACTTAAGTATTTCTTTTTTTCATGCAATGAAAATTAATATGATATATTGTAGTCTGTTAAGTATGCAGTTGATGAAACCTGGGCAACATTTTCTAGAGTGTTCTCTGTCATTCAAATGATTTCAAACTGCAAAACTGTATAATTTCAAATTGTGCAATTATAGTAGTCTCAGTAATATATAAGAAACCCTGGTATAAGAAGCACTGAGTCTCCATTAATAAGTAGACATTTGTGTCATTCGGAGTTTAACTTCTTCACAAGATGTAAGCAAAATACCACATTCAAGCACTGCCCATCAAAGATCAAAGTACATTAGTCTAATGCTCAGGCTTCTTTTTCAAGGCAACTAGTGGTCGATCAACTTTTTTTCAACAGTGTTTCAGCTTTACTGTGGTTTATTTAAATGAAAGCAGTTTCAATATTGATTCTGTGGCAACTGTGAAATGTTATGGAGCCTTCCTGGTATTGTATGCGGTCCAGTACAAAGATGGCCTTTGTAACCTAAACTACATATTTTATACCCTACCATGGGCATTAACAGTCTGATCTTTAATATATTTGTGTAGAGATCTGCTGAACTGGCTTCCTGGAAAGGAGAATTCAACTCTAAGGTTGGTTTAGATGAGGGAGGGTGGCATTGTTTTTGGGTGCGGATGACTATGTTAGCAGATCTGGAGTAACTGCCACTTGTGTCATTTTAAATACTTATTGGGAAATTATTTTACTTTTGAGGTGGGATACTTCTGATAAACTATTTAATCACATTATGCTCTTATTACAGCTGCGAACAAGGTACACATGGGCAACTCCAGAATATTTGTTTGCTTATCACCATGCAAATTTTCATTTGTGAATGTTTCACACAGTTGTAGTTGAAGAACATACCTATTTTAACTTCTGTGGGGTTTCCAGAGCATTACCGAACTTTTAATTGCTTTAAAATTAGATGACAGAGCAGACTAGCCAATCACACACTGAACAGAGCAAACGGCCAGAGTGTAGATACATGGTGAAACAACCTAAGATATTTGATAAATGGGAGGAGACCGTTCAGTCTATCAAATTCATTTGATTATCTAATAGCTAAAATATCCCGATATCTCATCCAGACACTTCTTAAAAGTTTTCAAAGTTTCCGCTTCAACTACATGACTCAGCATTTTGCTCCAATTTCTCTCAATCATTTATGTAAAGATGTTCTTCCTCACATAAGCCTTGAATGCTCTTCTTTATAATTTCTACCATTGTCCTCAAAGATGTGGTTCACTGTTTAACTGTAAGAATTCCAGTGGATTAATTTTGTTAAAGTTTACGAGTATTTTAAAATCCTGGATTAAGTTCCTCTGCAGTTTTGTCTCCTCAGGATTAGGGAAGTTCTAATCCATTAACTTGTCTGAGTAGGATATGTTCTTTTTTCTTGACATACACTTGGGTGGTCTATTCCCCAGAGCTTCTGGTACTACTATATCTTTCTGCAGTGTGGTGACCAGAAAACCACAAAGCACTCTAGGTGTGGAGTATATTAAAGAGCCTTAGACTTAGTCCATACTAACATGGATACATTTGTTTTAAAATGTTTCCATGGTCTGTACCGTCTTCAGATTGTTTGGGCAGGCACGGCTCATCAGCCAAGAATACTATTTAATTTCAGAGCAAACCTGAAGTGCCGTAAATACTCACGTGTAAGTCGGGTCTTGAAACATGAAAAATCGATCATAAAATCAGACCCCAAATTATACGCCATTCAAAAATGCGACACTTAATTTTTTTTTTTTTACATCTTCTTGCCTCCTCCAATCTTGCACCAGTTTCTCAGACACATTGAATTTTGTTGCAGCAGCACAGTTACCAATTTCTTTCGCCACTTGAATGACTTTTAATTTAAAACCAACTTCATATTTTCTTCTGATCAAATGCTCCATCGTAGATAAAGGATGGTCTTATGATAAAGGTGTATGAGATACAAAAAACAGAAAACAGTGCAAACACCACTTCGGAATAGTTTGGCTATTACTGTGTGGTCACGTAAGCACAATACATAGAAAAAAAAGGCAGTGTGCTCTGTGGTTACTATCTCAGGTGGCCGTTAGAATATCACAATCTCTTGGAGCAATAGCATGAGTTTTCCGCATTCAACTTATGCGACCGACATTACAAAATACCAGAAATTATATGATAAAATCAAGCCCTGACTTACCCGTGGGAGAACTTATCCGAGTATATACAGTAAATCAAAATGCTGAAAGAATGAGGAAAAAACAAATTGGACTTCTTTGTGAGGATTATGAAGTAGAACTGCTTTTAAATGTTTTATAAGTATAAGGTTGTCCTAGCCTGCCAGAGCTTTGGAAAATATAGACTGCGAGTCCTGCCAAAATAACACCAGCAAAATATATGAGTGTTTCAATGCGTACTACCATTTGGGTGAAGCAAAGCAGTTAGAAAACAATGTTCTACAGAGTAAAAATGAGATCACAGAGGACCAAACAGAGGTCAGTACTAATCACATGACAACATTACTCTATGTGTCAGCAGTCGTTGATCAAGGGAACACAATGGTCACAGAAGAAATATTGAGGTGCCAACCTAGTCACTCCTTTAAATATTTATAAACTTCCAAAATAAACAAATGCTCAATGCCACGTCAAATAATAACAAAGAAAAAAGTCAAGGCTCCCATAAAGTGGTCAAAACAGTACGGAGTGGAAGCTCCACTCTTCGGCCTGCTGTCTCTGGAATGAGAAGCCCCTTGCCAGGGGCACCTCAGCTTTATAGTGGAAAGACCAGAAAGGGAGAAGTCAGTTGACTTCGGTGGGCAGTGTTTCAGAAAAGAGGGCATACCATCAGCAACAGTGCCCTCTCGTGTTCCAGAATGGTAGTGCTTACCTCCGACTTGCCTGGAAGGTGAACGTCAGACACGCATGTGTGACACATCGTTATTGAAAATCTTTGTTTTCCGTGTTTGGCTTGAGTACAATTTTCATTTTATTTGTTTTCAACTGTTTTTGTGATATTACCTAATACTTTATCTCTTTTTAATTGCTTGCTAGGATTAAATGTTTGTTTTTTTAAGAAGAATTCAAAACAAATCTAGGAAAATAAGTGTTGAAAATTACACTAATAGACAACAGAAGTAATTCAGCCTTTATCTCATCTATCTCTGTCCTGTTTAGGGAATCTGTTTTGGTATCGATATGCAAAAAAAATCACAGTATACTTTCCTCTATTGGGTCAGTAATACTAAGTCAACTGTTTTCATGCAGAATGGAAAAGAAGCTTATGATTTAACAGAACACAATGGTGATCAATACTGTATAATTGGAAACAATATAAAAAATGTCACTCATGCTGCATAATCCACATGTCAAGTTGTTATGTTCTATGCTAACAACATCCCATAAATATGTATTTTTACTAAAATATTGTTAAATAAACCACCTCTGGAAAATGCTCTTGTAAACGAAAATGGAACATGCTCAGATGCAAATGAGTACTTGAATTGTAGACCCCCTCCTGCCTGTTATAGTTACTGTATATTCGTATTGGTAAGCCATAGCTGAAGTACCTTGGGATTATTTAGTGGCAGTGAATTGAATTTGTGCTATGCACAAGTACCAGGTGTACTCTCTTCTCAATAATGTTTTCACTTGCTTTTTTTCAATCTTTAGTTTTACTTATTTCTCATTGCATGCTTTTTGTTGAGATAACATAAACTGCAATAGCAGCCAATGAATATCCTGTTATTGGGCTGGACACATGAGCAATGAATGAGGTGAGCAGGAAGATCTTTAATTCAATTGCTTGGGCATGTCTGCATGTCTTCCATTTTTGTTCACGACAGCATTTTCCGGAAGTAGTATATTTAACAATACTGAAGTAAAAATATATGTCTTTTGGATGCTGTGAGCATACGACTAGATAATGTGATATGTGGATTATACAGCATGAATAATATAAGACTTTTTCATGGACTTTTTGATATCGGTTGCTGTTGTCCAGTATTGGACACTATATAGACCTTAATTATTTCAGAAACTTTGTCATCGCCATTCTGTATGAAAACATCAGATTAAAATTTTTTTCTCAGCCGTCAGTACAAACTGCACAGGGTAATGTATACAAAAAAATATAATTTTCGGGTGGAGTATTCTTTTAAAGAGAGCAGACATTATTAATCTCTATTAGCTTTTTTATGATCAATATAAAGATGTAAAGTTTGAGAAATAGTAACCATTAAGTTTCTCAAGGACTTATGGGTAGCTAATAGATCATTTTTATTCAAACACTTTATAAATGTTGTCAGGGATTTTAGGCACCATATGCACTTTAGGCTCTGGTGCCCCATAAACTTGAACAGGATCAAGTGGTAAAAGAAATGGAAAAGTGGACAATGTAAATCTCCACAACTGGATGCATGTTTATATATAGTACAGTACACAGTGTGTACGTGCGAATAATCTTATTTAATAAAGTAAATATTAATAAGGAATATCATCCTCTGCTTTGGCATTGCAGTTTTGAAATTCCTACATAGAGTGTTAAGCAAAAGCAGTTTCCTTTTCCTTACTCATGGCTGAATGCAATCATTCCATGTGTGTGCTCTTTTTTGCTCTATTGTCCAAACAGAAGAGTTACTTTGCCAGTTCCAGAATGACAAATTACTCCTTGTATCTTAAATGGTCATTCATGGCAGACACAATGCATTCACAATTCATTCCACAAGAAAGAGAAGCATTTCTTTTTACTGTTTCCAATCAACCTCCTCATAATGAAGGTGGCGAAAAAGATTGGCAAGGGTGCCTCATGCAGTCAGGCGTAAGAGCAGGGTAAAAAAAAAAAAAAAAACAGTGCAATCTTTTGTTTCACTTTGAATGGGATTTCCAAGTGAAGAGAAATGACTTCATAACCATGGGTATTGCTATTTCAAACAAAATGTGACAAGAAACATTTCTGGGGGAAAAAATAACATTTAAATTGACAAATGCCATTCAGACTATTACCAATGTGTACAGTGAAAATACCAGTGCAGCTGTGGAGTGTTAAAAGTACTTTTATCATTATTGAAGTTTGCCAATTCATTAACTAAAATATGGAAGCCGCCTGATAAATGATCACCTTTCATTTATTTAAACAAAATGAAAATGATACAATCATTAATATGGGTCTGTACTTCTGAAAACATTCTGGTTTAATGATAAGGAAATAAATCCAGTAAAACACTTGAAGTGGTTTTGTATTAATTTGTATGTTGGTTTTAGTTTAATACCAAACGTCTACCATAAAAAAGGTTGAAAATACAAATAATAATTATATAAAGTACATCTCTCAATCAATACACATTACAAATGCAGAGTACATTTACTGTATATACTCATTTGAATGTTCCATGGTGCTGTGGTATTTGATGCTGCTTTATAGATCTGACATTCTTGGTGTGAATCTTATGACTCAATTGTGTTATCTGTGTGGAATTAGCAACTTTGCTACACCTCTCCATGTTTGCTTTTTTTGGACACTCCAGTTTAACTTTCATTACCCAAAGATAAGCATGTTAGTTTAATCGACAGTTTTAAAATGATATATTGTTGGTTTATGCATGTGTGTCTCCCACTGGTATAAGGGACACCTGCACAACCCTTGTGAAACAGGGGGGCCTCCAGACCCAAAGTCCCCCTTCATCAGACCTCTACAAAGCCAGCTACAAAAATATGTATTTGATTTTTGAAAACAGGCTAAAAGAAACAATAAGAAAATGGTGTGTGGTTTCATAAGACATCACAAGCAACAGACGAGTGGGCACAATAATAATTGAAATCTACATAAGATAGCTAGCATAAAATGAAGAGTACCATCATAACACGAAGAAGAAGCTATCTGAGCAGTTCTCAAAAATAGTCTAGTAAGCAATTGGCACAACATGCCAAATTATATCAGAGGGAACATTTCTCTTGAAATCAGTGGAAGAAAGAGCTGGTAAAATCCCACAAGTGTCATCAACAAAGTAGATCACATTAGGAGAATCCAGCATTGTGACAAGCTTGGCAGAAAAAGCTTGTTCTCCTTGTCCTTCCTGCTCATCTCTTCCTATTGCAGACAACCTTGAGCCTATAAATAAAGATGTGCTGAGCAACCTGTTAGCCACAGGCCCAGGTAGAAACAAAGACTGCAGTATTTGAACAAAAATAAGTACTGTAAATAAAAACACTAGAGTCTCAAAAGATAGAAAGACCGAGGCACACACCAAATAGCAGTTAAACCCAACAACAGGCGAGATTATTTAACAATGAGAAACTGTCCCTTTGGATCTCGTGATGCTTAGCGTCCCTAGTTGCGCTTTTCTGCTATTGAGAACTTGCAGGGAACACCTTCTAAAGCAGAAAACACGCACTTCACACAACAAGTCTTGTGCTGTCCTCCTACCATGTACCATCATGTCTGATGGATCTTGCCAAAGCTGCATTGCCTCTGTGTGATCCACCTAAGAACAACCTATTTTGCATGGGACTGTGATTCACTTTCTTATTCCTCAGTCTTCCCAGGATGTAGAATGTAGAGTGAATCTTCCTAAAACTTATGGAACGCAGCACCACATATAACTGTTTATTTAAAACAAAAAATATATCACCAGTTCAGAAAGAAGTATGCAGTTTTAAATGCTGCTTATTGAACATTCACTCTCTTGGCACTAAACCTGTTTTGGTAAATGATATTATATTAAGTACAAAATCTGATCTGTGTCTTCTCACTGAAACCTGGCTTTGTAAATATGACACTCTTCCCCTAGCTGAGGCATCACCAGATGGATACTCGTTCCTTCATAAGTCTAGCGATTCTGGTCGAGGAGGAGGCCTTGGAATAATTCATTGTAATAAAATGCAAATCACTTCTAAAAATTCAGGCAATTTTACATCCTTTGAGGCATTCATTTTAAATATTACAACAGATTCCAACACGGTTATAGTGCTAGTCTACAGAACACCAGGGCCATATTCATTGTTCATGACTGAATTTAGCAACCTTCTATCTGATTTGGCTATAAATTATGATCACGTGGTACTGATGGGGGATTTTAATGTACACATTGATGTGGAAACTGACACTTTTAGCAAATGTTTTACTTATTTGTTAAATTCAGTAGGATTTTGTCAGATTGTCAAAGGTCCAACTCATAATCATAACCACACATTAGATTTAATTATAACTTACAAAGTTGAAATTAAAAACTTAAATATTAATCCATTAAATGAAGTTATTTCCGATCACTACTTAATTACATTTGATTTAGTCCTGCCCTTGCCAACACACTCCCAGATTAAAACAAAGACAGTGCAACATCTAGATTGTAATTCTGCTTCAAAATTTATAGATACTTTGAGTAAGTCGAGTGTAATTGTGGAAAACCATTTAGATCAGTTAACATCAAATGTAAGCGTGGAAAACAATTTAGATCAGCTAACATCACATTATAATGTGACTTTGAGAGATGCTCTGGACGCAGTGGCTCCCCTTAAAACAAAAGTGATCAAAGCACATAGAAACTCTCCCTGGTTTAATGAAAACACTCGAGCTCATAAATTAGAGTGTCGAAAACTGGAGTGCAGATGGAGAACAACAAAGCTACATGTCTTTCAAATTGCATGGACAGAGAGTGTTAATAAACATAAAAAAGCCCTCTTTAAAGCTTGCTCAGAATACTATTCTACATTAATAGATAGCAATAATAAAAATCCTCGGGTACTGTTTAGAACAGTGGCTAAATTAACAAATGGAAATTCAGATCAACAGTGCAAAATACCAACAGACATTAGCAGTACAGACTTTATGAACTTCTTCAATGAGAAAATTAAAAATATAAGATCCCAGATCTCTGCATCACACTACAAACCAAATACAGTGGAACCTCGGTTTGCGAGTAACTTGGTTTACGAGTGTTTTGCAAGACGAGCAAAAATTTTTAATAAATTTTCACTAGATAAATGAGCGAGGTCTTGCAGTACGAGTAGTTTGTCTGCTGAGCGTCATGTGATCACAACTGAGCTGATGGTTCTTCTCTCTCTCTCACTGCGGGATTGTGGGCAATCGTCTCCTATTCTCCGTCTGAGCCGGCATGCCTCACTCATATAGTCAACATCCGTACGAGTGTATAGTGTTTACTACAGCATTAGCATTGTGACTGTGTGCGTGCTCGTGTGTGTGTGTATGTGTGCTCGCACGCTCGTGCGTGTGTGTATGTGTGCTCGCGAACGCTCATGTGTGTGTGTGTGCTCGTGCGCGCATGTGTGCTGTGACGTGCGAGTCCCCGTCTTGCACCCTAAAACACGAAGCTGAGTCTCAGTACTTTAGCAACACAAGCTTTATTCAGCTTGAAACAGCAACAGCACGGTTATTTATACACAAACACAGCAGTCAGGCAGGGCCCTGCACATTTATAATGTTCCTTGTTCCTTGTATCACCCATTGACGGCAGGCGCTTATAGCTTGTCTGCGATCTTTTCGGATTCGCTTTTACGGAGAACTGCTACAGCGCTGGGAGACTGCAATTGCTTTGGGATCCTCTTCCACGTGTCGTCCCGTTGGGTGGAATCCCACAAGAGTTTAGAAACTCACTCACACCAGCCATGATTCTTTTCAAAGGTAAAGTGCAAGTTAATTTGTTTTATGTATTTTTAGTTTATATTTTGTTTTAATCATTTTTATATGAATAGTTTTGGGTTGTGGAACAAATCATCTGAGTTTCCATTATTTCTTATGGGGAAATTCACTTTGATATACGAGTGCTTTGGACTACGAGCATGTTTCCGGAACGAATTATGCTTGCAAACCGAGGTTCCACTGTACTAGCTTAGCAGACCCTGCCTCACATTGCATTCAGCACTTTAGTAATTTTAATCCTGTAACTGAGCTGGAAGTCTTAACTTTAATTTCTAAAATGAAGTCCACTAATTGCTCCCTAGATCCAGTGCCAACAAAACTAGTAAAAAGTGCAATGGATGTTCTTGCAGCGCCTATTCTAAACATTATCAGTAGTTCATTATTGCATGGCACAGTACCTGATGCACTAAAAGTGTCAGTCATTAAACCATTACTTAAAAAGTCAGACCTAGACCCACACATACTAAATAATTATAGACCTATTTCAAATCTACCGTTTCTCTCTAAAATACTAGAAAAAGTAGTCGCCAGTCAGCTTCAGACACACCTTACGCATTACAATTTATTTGAGAAATTCCAGTCTGGTTTTCACACTGGTCATAATACAGAAACAGCACTAACGCAGGTTGTAAACGACATTCTGATATCCTCTGATGAAGGAAACTCCACTGTAATTATGTTGTTGGACTTAAGTGGAGCATTTGACACCACTGACCATTCTATTTTACTACACAGGCTAGAAAATGATGTTGGGCTTACAGGCACCGTTCTCGCTTGGTTTAGTTCTTACTTATCAAATCGATTCCAATATTTACAGAAATGTGCTGACAGTACTCCATCATTATACACAGAAGTTCAATATGGTGTCCCGCAGGGCTCAGTACTGGGACCTTTATTGTTTTCACTTTACATGCTTCAACTGGGATCTATCATTAGGAAACATAATGTTAATTTTCACTCGTATGCAGATGACACCCAGTTATACCTTTCATTTAAATCAAATGAAGTTTCTTCGATGTTGTCTTTAATTAGTTGTGTTAGAGAACTAAAGGAGTGGATGAATGAGAACTACTTGTCTTTAAACACAGATAAAACAGATATGTTAATTGTTGGAGGGAATAACGCTGATCATAACAATATTTTGTCATCATTTAACTCAGTTGGAATCCCAATTAATTTTACTGAATCAGCTCGCAATCTAGGAGTTATCTTTGACTCTAGCATGTCATTTAAAGCACATATTGCAAAGTTGTCTAAAACATGTTTCTTCCATCTAAAAAATGTTAGGAAATTAAGGCGCTTTCTAAATAAACAGGATTCTGAAAAATTAATTCATGCATTTATCTCTAGTAGGATTGACTACTGCAATGCAGTGTTCACTGGATGTTCAAACTGTTCTCTATACAGCCTCCAGTTAATCCAAAATGCGGCTGCAAGAATTATTACAAGAACAAGAAAATACGAACACATAACTCCAGTTCTTAAATCCTTACACTGGCTCCCGGTTAAGTTTAGGGCAGATTTCAAAATCCTCCTTTTAACATATAAAGCATTAAATGGCCAAGGTCCGGCTTACTTGTCTGAACTTATCATGACTTACAAACCAGAGCGCACATTAAGATCTCAAGATGCCGGTCTGCTTATGGTTCCAAGGATTAATAAAATAACAGTGGGAGGTCAAGCTTTTAGTTACAGGGCCCCTAAACTGTGGAATGGTCTGCCTGCTACTATAAGAGATGCCCTTTTCGGTCTCAGCTTTTAAATCCCGGCTGAAGACTCACTACTTCAGTTTAGCATATACTGACTAGAGCTGCTGATTAACTGTACAGACTGCATCTCTGTTGTTAGTCATTAGCACTAAAACATAAGTAACATGATAGTTATAACTGGATACTAACCCTCACCTTTTCTTTTTCTCTTCTCGGTTCTCAAATGTGGCACTTGGTGCCACGGCCCACCTGCCAAGTTGTTTTGCCTGCCTAAGGTATTTCATCCCTGATGGAGGATCGCAGGAATCATGGAAAAGAAGGGTCTTTTCATCGGATTGGCTGGCCCAGCACTGTTTCAGCCATGGAATGGCCAAATGGGGGAGGCAGCTTGATGAATGAAGTCTCCAGGACTCTAAAAATATCCAAATCTTATTATGTGATATCATCTACTGTTAAATTCTGCTTCGTATTTCTAAAATTTTAATTTTTTTTACTTCTAAAAAAAAAAACTTTTTATTTTATACTGTATTGCGGATTTGGTCTGTTCTGTGTATTGTATTATATTGACCCCCTTCTTTTGACACCCACTGCACACCCAACCTACCTGGAAAGGGGTCTCTTTTTGAACTGCCTTTCCCAAGGTTTCTTCCATTTTTTCCTACAAAGTTTTTTTTGGGAGTTTTTCCTTTTCTTCAGAGTCAAGGCTAGGGGGCTGTCAAGAAGCAGGACCTGTTAAAGCCCATTGCGGCACTTCCTGTGTGATTTTGGGCTATACAATATAAACTGTATTGTATTGTATATAACTGTATGACAGCTTGCTGTCAGTCTTTCCCCATCCATCTTCAAAGCAATTTGCAGGCCAGTAAACTAAGTTAATACTACAACAGATTTCCCCCAAATTACAACAAATTGTCCATGCAGAGCACAGGTTTAATTTAATCTGGATTCCAAAAAAATGTTTTATTTGAATAGTATCTGACAGATATTATCTGTTAGATCAGATTAGATAAAATTTATTAATCCCATGGGGAAATTCAAATGCATAGAGCAGCAGAAACATAAAATACAAGAATACAGACTTATAGGACAGATAATACAGCCAATCAATCAATCGATTGATGAATAAATAAATAAATAAATGAATAAATAAATAAACATAACAAGTATTTTGGGTTGAAGCATTGAATTGCCTGATAGCAATGGCCAGGAAAGACACCCAGAGGTGCACACTGTGGTGGAATAAACTTGTGGCTGAAGATAATGTACATTACTTGGGTAATGCATAGTGTGGTTATTATAATAGCTACATAATACAATTTATATAAGATAGACTACATATATATTTTGTTGTGTGTTTTGATAAATGTTTGATAAACTATATAAGAAATGCCTAGACAAAAGCAATGAAATCATAACCAACATAATGTCACCGTTTGTCCTCTGCTGGTCGGTCAATCCTGTGGTGTTTTAGAAAACCTGATACTTCTTACAATACAATTATACCTTTGAAAGTCAATGTCCAGTTTAGGCTCATAGGGACATCTGCAAGGCACTAATGTTGACCTAGAATGGTACTTGGGACATTTCAGAGTTCTGCCTTATCATTGATTCTACAAGTATGTAAGTCACATAGCTGGAAAGAGTATTTTGTTTGCTGCATATGTAAAGGACTTCATTCTTGGCCTGGTCTGGTCATACCAGAAGCATAAATAAAAATTTCAGACAGGTCTCAAGACCTACCACTAGCTTTTAACTCTATATTTTAATCTTTATTTTATGAAAAGGAAAACCCCAAAGGCCAGGAGAAAGTTGTTGTTTCCCTGCCACATTTATTTTATTAGTGGCAGTCACAATATATAGTAAACAATAACAGAAGCTACCATATTGAACAGAATAAATAATCTTATTGGATGCTGGTAATGTAAAGTAATAGAGATTAAAAACAACAAAAATGACCTTTTTAAAGATTGTGGATAGCATCAGACTGACAAATAAGTCAAGCTGCCTTATGCTTGCATCAGTATTAATTTCAACGGAATGCTGGCGATAGAGTGCAGTTATAAGTGTATCTTTCTTTATATTGGTGGGAACAAGGGCTGTATTTCAGAAGGTAAAAGCAAATATGAAAGTATATTTTACTTTTATAGCACTGCCTAAATGGATGCATCTATCTTTATAATAGTAGAGAAATCAAAAATCGTATAGATGCACTATAGATTTGTGCTTTAGTGGTTCAATGTTTTTGTTAATTGTACATCATAATAACATGCTTATTAAGTTTAAAGACTTTTGCAATTTATAACTGACCTGTAAGTTATCAGGACGATGTTAAATCTGTTTGATAATTTTAAATGAATATGGTTGACAGCTGTTAAAACTAACCCCACATATTCCCTCCTCTCTAAATGTGAAAGTTATGTATATCTGCACTCATTAAAAATGGCATTACCCTAAAATTCTTCTTTAAAGGATTGAATTCAGGGCTTATCACTCTTGTAGGTATCCTGCTATACACATTTATTGATAAAGTTGTAATTCGTTAAAATTGAAATCTGAATTTAGAAATTGGAAGAGATCATTAATAAACAGATACTAAACAATTAATTGTAAAATGAATTCCTGCTTTGGCCAGAGGTACATGGCCATATACAGGCCATTTTTGGGATTAAAAAGAGGGCATCTGGACGGAAAGAGGAAACTAGGAAACAAATATCAAAAACAAACAATAAAAAGGCGGAAGTAACTTGAACTAATAAATTGTATTATTAATTGTATAAAATCACAAAAATAATCCAATATAGATTTGTAATATTGGATTACAAATACATTTACATTCTCAAATTACAGTGTACTAATATAGTAGTTACTCATCCTAAATACAAAGAAACTGGGTATTATCACCACATATTTACTGCATGACTCAAATGCCAGTATAGGTACCTACACGATCAGGTAAGGAATGTAAGGAAAAAGTCCAAGCTGCAGTAGCAAACCTTTGGCTATATGACATTTCATTTCAAGGAGCATGAACAAACACAGAAGAACATGGAAACTGAGACAATGTGTACACACAAATTAAGCTTAGCTAGAAATGTGACTGGGATCCAACTGCTGGGGGTTGACAAATTCTTCCCTTGTTACCATCCTCAAGGTTTCCATGCTGCAACTGTGCCTGCAATTTTTCTAATAGAACTGCACCAGAACACAGAGTCTCATTTACAAGGTCATCACTTGGTGAAATTTGAACACGAACCAATTTTACACTCATTCCCACCAACATTTTTTCATTCATGAATATGACCATAAACACACTCCACCTTTTTGATTTAAAGTGGATTGGATGCAGTGCACAAACACACCTGAAATGCATATCATTTACTGTATCTATTTAGATAATCATTTCAAATAGAATTTCATATGAAACCCAACACTATGTATATGATTATTTATAATATATGGAGAGACACAACTAAAAGGGTAGCAGAACAGTGATAAATAAACATAAATAAATAAACATAAATAAAATGTTGTAGTGATGAGCTTTGCTACTTCAGAAATTCAGCAACTTCAATCTCAGACCCAGTTGCTGATTGTGTGAAGTTTGCATTTTCTCTCTGTTTCTAATTTTATTTTTTTTCAAAGAACTTTCCTCTCACATGACAAAGACATATACATTAGCTTAACTGGCCACTCTAAATGGCCTTATGTGAATGACATTGATGGGGTACCTGATGCTGCAGAAATACACTCACTCACACATAATCCCCCACACAGCCATGTCAAGTCAATCTGGCATTGTCAATAAACCTATCGTGCACATCCTAACACTAGACTGTGTTAAAAACTCAGCTAAGCACAGATTGAAAGTGCAAACATACAATACAATAGTTTATTTTTGTATAGCCCAAAATCACACAGGAAGTGCCGCAATGGGCTTTAACAGGCCCTGCCTCTTGACAGCCCCCCAGCCTTGACTCTCTAAGAAGACAAGAAAAAACTCCCAAAAAAAAAACCTAGTAGGGAAAAAATGGAAGAAACCTTGGGAAAGGCAGTTCAAAGAGAGACCCCTTTCCAGGTAGGTTGGGCGTGCAGTGGGTGTCAAAAGAAGGGGGTCAATACAATACAATACTATACACAGAACAGAACAAATCCTCAATAAAAAATTAAAAATTTTTTAGAAGTACGGAGCAGAATTTAACAGTAGATGATATCACATAATAAGATTTAGATAATTTTAGACTCCTGGAGACCTCATCCATCAAGCTGCCTCCCCCATTTGGCCATTCCATGGCTGAAACAGTGTTGGGCCAGCCAATCCGATGAAAGGACCCCTCTTTCTCACGATTCCTGCGATCCTCCATCAGGGATGACTTTACCTTAGACAGGCAAAACAACTTGGCAGGTGGGCCGTGGCACCAAGTACCACATTTGAGTACCGAGAAGAGAAACAGAATAGGTGAGGGTTAGTATCCAATTCTAACTATCATGTTACTTATGTTTTAGTGCTAATGACTAACAACAGAGATGCAGTATGTACAGTTAATCAGCAGCTCTAGTCAGGATATGCTAAACTGAAGTAGTGAGTCTTCAGCCGGGATTTAAAAGCTGAGACCGAAGGGGCATCTCTTATAGTAACAGGCAGACCATTCCACAGTTTAGGGGGCCTGTAACTAAAAGCTTGACCTCCCATTGTTATTTTATTAATCATCATACAGATGGACATCAAATTCCATGAAGCAGAGAGGGAACAGAAACGACTGTTGCAATATAATTTCATGTTTTCCCATACAGAAACAGTTGCAGTATTTTGTTGACACTACATCATTTTAATTCGTCTTCAGATTATATTGGTAAAGCATCCAAAAACACATCTGGGATTTCAGGTGCTAACTGATATGGACGTTAATCTGTCTGACATTTATATATTAATTATTTGTTTTTGTTTCCATTTCTCTTGATTTTCTTGAAGGAAAAGGCAGATTGAAGACATTTTATAACTACAGTGTAGTGCAAAAAACTAAATATACCAAAGGTTTGAATTTAAATAGAAGACAACACAGTTCTTGATCATCAGCTAATTCAAGTGCACCTCAAGTTCCTTCTTAATTGATATGGAAGCAGTAAGGGTACATCTTCTTTTTCACACATGATATCTTCATGTTGGCTTATTTTTTGTTGAATAAGTAATGACAAAGAAAAAACTGTTGTACATTAATTGTGACCTTTGATCAAGCGTAAGTCATTATACCACAATTGGTCTTTCAGTTTATATGACATCCATCCAATTAATAATGTATTCATTTTAAATTGTATTTTGCTAACATTTTATCACATTTTCAAAATACAGTAAAATTCCCACATAGAGCCAATAGTGCTAGATAGATGCTATTCAGGTCAGTCAGGCTGTTATTATGCAAACACTTTCAAACTTAGTTTCAAAATGTTTGTTAAATGTTGAAAAAAAAAACAAAATTCATAGTATTTATTATAAACGCTGCCATTCTTCACTTACACAGTTCTCAGCATCTTTTTTCAATGATTGAAATTTTCCTGGTACCCTTCTTTAAAGTTCACTTCAAACAAGCTATCAAAAGTGACTTTTTATGGTTTGCTTAACTTTAGGGAACAGCTAGAAGCCATTCAATCAGAAAGTGCCGCATGACTGGTCATTTTTTACGTTAAATATTTTATGAGTTTCATTAACTTTCCTGACAAGCTCAAAACTAAAATTCATGTTAGGATATTGCTCAAAATGTGGAATTTCCACACAAGTAAAATTCTTTGTCTACTCAACAGAACATCACAATGAATGCACTGTAGGTCTATGGCACAGAAATGTGTATATGCTTAACAGACATCTGCCCTAGTTCAAACTGCCCTTTCTGAAAAAAATCTTTCAATATGGAAATAATTTCTTTTCAATAGAAAACTTCTGAAAATTGGTTCATTGTTTGTGACAATACATGGCAAATCAAAAACAATCACTCCAAATATTACAAGGAAATTAAGAGAGAATTATAAAACAACCTTAGGAGCAGCTGTGACATGAGTATGGGATGCCAACATAATGAGCCTGCAGTATTCATTTAAATGCTGAGAGAGACTGAGCTTCTCTAACATTGATAGGCTCACAGTTCCAGAGTTTGGGTTCCATATAACTAAATTTTCTGCCTCCTACACTCATTTTGCTTATCCTCAGAATGCTAAGGAGGCCTGCATCCTGAGACTGAGACTGACATCCTGGAGTATAGGCATTAACATATTCTTTGAGGTAAAGGTAAGCTAAATCATCTATGACTTTATATGTGAGAAGGAAGATTTAAAAATCAGCTCTAACTTTAGTTCGAAACGATTAATAAAATCTTGACAGGATAAGCTGGTTATCATCTGATCACTGACACTACCTCGATTTTGTGTCAGTGAATATAGGTTCTGTGCATGTCGTCGTGCAGTGAACAGTTCTCTAGGGTTGTTTACGGCCTTTTGCCTGGTTCTGCCAGGACAGCATCTTGGGACCAGATAACAGAAACTGTGAGTCCAAAATATGGATGGATGGTGGCAGATGTCATTTGTTATATCTGTGTGTGTGTTTTTTTGAAGACTTTGTTCACTGTGATGACAATCATCTGCATTTTAACAACCAATCTGTTTTCTCTCTTTTATCTCACTGCTAGTAAAAACATCTATTTCAAAAATAGACTCAGTGGCAGAGGACATTTAAATAGCAAATAAGAAAAAAGAAAACAAGTATATGAAATATGTGGACTGTTTGCATAGCTTTTGCTGCTATGCCACTCTCCAAAAGTGATCTATGGTTATTTCAGTGCTACACTCATTTTAATATGAGTTTTCATCAGAGGAAGTGTCTAACCATAGTCTATGACGCACATTGATCTAGTGACATTTCAAGTGATGTTTTTGATAACAGACTTCAGTTAAGCATACTAGATAAGTATTAAAGGTACATACAGTTTTCAGATATTTAAGCTCTTAATATGTTTGCTGGCAAGTAAAATTTGTCTCTGGTTTTCTCTCTCTTTCTCTCTATCACACACACACACACACACACACGTTTTTTCTAGATAATTCTCTGGCTACCATCGTTTTTTGATGTCCTAAAGTGAAGAGTACTTTAGCTTTGCGTGCTAGGAATAGATTCTGTGTTATTAAGGCTGTTTGCCAGAGACATGTGAATGGAGAGCTTAGGCAATTTTAGCCATTATTATTATTATAGTATCAGACTGTAATTTCAGATAACTGAAAAAATAGATATTGAGATATAGGGAGGCAATTTTAAGAGCAAGGAATAGATTGTCTTTTTAACTTGGTAAAGGAAAACATGTTAGACACAGTAAAGTCTAACAAACTGACTTTAACTTTTTGTGATAAATAAAGAAAGTAGATTTGAACATTCTGTGGAAAATAGAAATGTAGTTTCATAAAAAAAAAGCATTTCTGATGAAAAACATTTCAATTATTTACTGAACATAAGAAAATTAGCATAAGGGACTTGAAAGTACAAGAAAATGCCTTGAATCCGTCTATCAAAAATAACCACATTCGAAAGATGAACAAACATTCCACATCTAAAATGTAATCACTTCAACCTTGTTAGATATTATAAGATTCTATAGTATAGAATGCAAAGTAAACATACAAAAGGAAAACACAAAGTATGGAAAAATAGGGAAGAATAAAACACCCACATAGACTGTTCAAGAGTATTGTATTTATTTGAATGGATCTTCATGTCTAAGAAAATATGCAGATCTAAACCATTTCATAAAATTACACACCACACCATTAAGAAATTTGAACAATTTTAACAGGAACAGACCATTCAGCCCAATAAATCTCTCTAATCCAATTCATCTAATTTCTCAAATCAAATTGAGATTTGAAGGTCTTTAAAATCCTACACTCCATCACACTAAATGGTAATTTATTGTATGTGCTTATGGTTTTGTGTGAAAAGAAACTTTCAAAAATTTATGCAAAATTCGCCAGTGTTTTTCTAGTTTTTTAAATATATTAGTTTACTTTTCATCCTATTTTTTAATTTTTTTTAATTTTCATTAATTTCTACTTTTAGTTTTTATTTAGTTTCAGTTATTCATCACTTACCTTACTTTTTGTGACATTTTGCTACTTTAGTTTTAAACAGCAAATATGGGTGCATGGACACAGTTTTACCAGTCTAAAAACACAGTTTTCTTTTTAGTCATCAAATTGTGTATAATATGTCTTGCATACTGGTTGACCTAATACTGTATTCTACAATAACTTTGCTCAAAATGGTTATTTAACTTAAGGCAAATTTTGATTTTCGTTTTTGCGATTCCTTTAGCATTTAGCTAAATCAGCACACACCAAAAATAATCTCTTGATACATTCATGCATGTTATTGTGGATAGAGAAAGTCAAACTATTACTCAAGAAAATATGCTGTTACTTTAAAAACAATTACTAAAATCAAAAAAATCATTGAAAAGTTTACTTGAATAAAGGTTCAGAGATTATCAGGTTAAAAAGCTATTCAAGTTAATATGATTTAAGTTAAGCTTTTAATGTCCTCAAAACAAAAACACAATGAACATTTTCAACACTTAAAAACACATAGTATGTGTTTTCAATAAATTATATGTAATTCTTCCCATAAAATTATAATAGCTAAAATGAGTAAATAATTAGAAAAATATAACAATTTTATGCATTTTACACAAATCAGCTGTTTTTACTTGTTACAATTTTTTTAAAAAGGCTTAGCTGTGTCATTGATCAAGTAGTTGATGACAACTTTTTATCATTATATTTAGAACTTATATTATGCAGTATATTTCTGAGATTTAAGAACAAAAGAGGGAAATTAAAAGGGAAAAGAAAAAAGGTGCTTGAAACTGCCTGCCTTTTTAACTAGGACAGCCTGACATTTGTACACGTACATTTTGGATTATAAAGTAAGATCATATATAACATGTAACTTGGTGCTTTCTTCTGTGATAACAGTTTGCACATGAGAAGTCATATTTCCTAGGCCTTTTAATATGTTTAACTAGTCAAGGACTTTACAAAATACTTCATTTGGAGACATTTTTCTGAAATATACCATTTATCTAAAGTCAATTGGTGAAAATAAAAATATATTGAAATGTGAATGAAGCTAACTGATAAAGGAAGCTTTTCTGTTAGTTATTTAGTAACTGCCATGATACTTTGAAGCAGGTATACGCAGGCCCCACCTATAGGTACAAATAAAGGATGACCATGTTGGAGTTTTAGATTTAACTTTGGCTACTAATTTAGTATTTTCCGCAACACTTTGCATTTCAGACCAGATGATCTATGAAGTAATGTTTGTAACATGAAAGTTTATTCCAGATACTCAAAAAAGAAATTTGAAGTGTAATATTTCGCAAAAGTATTGCCTCATTTATCTGTTTTACAAATAATGAGTTACTAATAATGCTCAATTAACAAAATATACTTATTCTTACATATACTTTGGAATAAATTTTATTCATTCACTTTTCAAGTGGGTAATATTAATATGGATACATCAATAGCTACGGGTCCTCCCTGCGTGGAGTTTGCATGTTCTTCCCGTGTCTGCATGGGTTTCCTCCGGGTGCTCCGGTTTCCTTCCACAGTCCAAAGACATGCAGGTTAGGTGCACTGGTGATTCTGAATTGTCCCTAGTGTGTGTGTGTGTGCCCTGCAGTGGGCTAGTGCCCTGCCCGGGGTTTGTTTCCTGCCTTGCTCCCTGTGTTGACTTGGATTGGCTCCATTGCCAAAGCAATTCAAAGAATAATAATAATAGGACATTTCTGTGTGTTGCTTTTAGAAAAAAAAAATAAAAACATGTCAATAATAAATGGAAAAGCCAACAGATGAAGGGACAATAGGCACCCTTATTGTTTGAGACTGGAAGAGGTGAAAAGGAAAAATTCCTGAGTAATCCTGTTACAGATTATTGTTGGTAGTTATCTACTGTCTCAGAAAAGAGTCACCTGCTTTGAAAAATTAGATTACTTTGTTGGTGTCTCATCAACATACTGTACAGTATTGTGATAACATAACTGCCTGCTTCCTCAGAAAAATGTTTGTAATTACTACCTTTGAAAATTAATGAGTTCTGGGGACACTGGTCTCTAATCATCATATAGTTAGTAAAAATACCATTGTTTAACAAGAAAAAATTTGCATGTACCACTGTTTTAACTGATTGTCATGTTGACATTGAAGCAGTTATACAGGTATTCCTCTGGGTAAATGACAATAAAAAAAGTAAATATAGTCAGATATTCATAACTGCTGCCTGATTCTTTAATCCTTTTGGCACCTTACTGTTCTGGCTACACCCTGTGGCAACAGTGACCTGTACCTGGCCCAAGTTCCTCTAGGTAACATAAGTCAGTGGAAAGTGATGACGTTTTGCTACCTGCTCAGTCCTAGGAGGGAAAACTGACTGATCACTGAAAATTGTTAATAACATTCACAAAATAAGCCAGCTAATGGTGAAGAGTTGGCACTTGTTCTTCTTTGTAAGAGAGACTTCTCAAGAGGAACTTAAAAAATAAATGTGAACATTTCAAATGTAACAGTAGCAAGGGGAAATATAACAACTGTCACACACGTGCGATTAGAAGGTAGTCAAAAAAGCCTAAAGGTGAGTGAAATATCGCAAGATAAAGGATTGTCACGTGGTTCTTACGTGAATTTCTTCTTTCTACAAAAAAACTGAGGAAAAATAATTACCTCCACTTCCGGGTTCCAAAATGGCCACCATGACGTCACTTCCGGTGACTCAATATGACGTCACATCCGGCCATCACAACTGACTTCACTTCTGGTTCCACCAAGATGACGCTGTTTCCGACTCCTGCATTCAGCGTCACTTCCTGCCAACCATTTCCTGTACCCATAATTCATTACTGTATTTAAACGCCATTTTGTACCATAAACTTTGTCATTTGTTACCTCTCAGTTCTTTTGATCATTTATTTTTGCATTTTTGCTTTAATTGTCCGCAGGACAATATACGGGGACGGTCCCCAAAACTTTATCTTTTGGTGTTTCTTCTTTTTTGGGACATATTTCCACACGACATAAAAATATATTATTTTGCTCACAATTAAACTCCAGGGAAGCCAACAAAAACAGCAAGCCCGCCACAGTATCACAATCTCCTACCAATATGATTAAAGCAAGCTGTTCTTCTAAGTACTACTTAAAATAGCAAAGAAAAGAGCAGGAATCCATCAGATCAGTGCTAGCAAGCACAACACAACACAGCACAACAGTTTCTTTTGCCAAATATTAATCTGAAAGTTACAATTTTCCAGAAATGTACTTAAGTACAAATAATGAAATATTTCTATCACTTTGTTACCCATTTCTGCTTGTTTGTTATTAATGTATGTTGTTCTTTGTCACCTGAAAGCCCTGAGGCAAGTTGTCATCCCCAGTGTTTCAAAATCACTCCCATCATACCTGTGCCGAAAGAAGTCCTCTGTCTCTTGTCTTATTGACTAATTCCCTATATTACTTGGACCAGTTATCATTAAATGCTTTGAAAGCTAGTCTTGGGCCACCTGAAAACTGGATTTTCTACATCATGTAATCATCTTCAGTTTGTTAGCCCCTGGCTTGTTCTACTGAAGATACCATATCATCTATTCTTTCATCTGGCCCTGTTACATGTGGATAAAGAGACATTTAGGCTGGAATGCTATTCATTCATTTGAGTATTTTACATCTCACCCTTCCAGAAGCTCATACAGTAGGAAAACTGAGTCTGCCACACTATAACACTTTCATATGCAACTGGACACTGGACTTTCTGTAAGAGAGACCCCCAGAGAGTTTGCAATAGAAACACCATCTGTAGTACCATCACCCTGAGCACTGGTGCCTCCCCAGGGGTATGCGTACTCAGCCCACATCTGTTCACATTGCTGATCCATGACTGTACAGCTGTAACACCATCATTATGTTTTCTGATAAAATGGTGCTGGTCTCATCAGCAATGGGAATGAATCATCTTACAGAATGGAGATACGATCACTGGGGGACTAGTGCAAGTGTAACAAATGTGAAGAAGATGAAAGAGATGATACCCACACTCCACTGCATGCAGAGGGCATTGCATTGGAATTGGTCAAGAGCACCAAATTCCATGATGTCCATCTGGCAGCTGACATTTCTTGTTCAGTTAACACCACTTCCACAACCAAGAAGATGCATCAGTGTCTCTACTTCCTGCTGCAATTCCTACCCACATTCTCACCATATTCCACAGAGGCACCATTGAGGACACTCTGACCAGTTGCATCATTGTCTGGTTTGGGTACTGCAATGGATAATACACACAGCAGAAAAGATTCTTGTGACCTCTACCCTCCTTAAAGGTATCTTTATTAAGAGTGGCTTCTACAAAGACTACCTCATTGTGGAGAACTGTTCCCACCCTTCCCACTGCCTACCACTTCCATGTGGTGGAAGGCATCCAAGCCAGTTCTGTGAGGTTCTACAACAGCTTCTTTCCCTTGGCTGTTTGGGATCTGAAATCTGTGCTGTCCCCTGCCCTCAGATCTGCTCCTAGTAGCTTACTTATATGCAGTACATTTGTTACTAATGTTGCTTTTATTATTATTAGTTGTTATTTGTTTATTACCATCTACTTATTTACATTGTATCTTTTTATTTATTTATCTATTTATTTGTAGTATGGTATACTTCTTTGCTAGTCATGCACTAGTCCTGCGTTTATGTATATGTTGCACCATGGTCCTGGGAAATGTTATTTCGCTGCACTGTCTACTGCATGTATATGTGTATATTGTATATTATATATATATATATATATATATATATATATATATATATATATATATATATATTATGTATATTGTGTATGGAAGGTATGACATTAAAGCCAATTCACCTGACTTGACTAGATATTTAAAATAAACCATCTGTGGTAACTAAAAGTCTTTAGAAACTCAAAAGTTGGTAAAAGCTACAGCTGATCTCCATTCTCACTGTTAAAAAAAGCAATGAGAATGTCAGGAAAACATAGTCAAATAATCCATGTGCTAGTGCAAAAGTATTAAATATGTATAACATTTGAAATCAAAGTAGGTAAATTATACATTCTTTGTTATTATACTTTTATGTACATCTTTTTGATTAAGTCTGAGCCTTTCAGAAATACATCCTTAACATTAAAGAAAGACTTACTGTAGTTTAACAATAAAACAATCTATACTCAATGATTAAAGCAAAAGCCCCCCTATTTCCCTTCCATTAAAGATTATCTTAGAAATGTAAATGTGTGAAGAAAAGTGCAGCAGCCAATAAATCATTACGACTTAGTTATCCAGGCATTTCTGATTGAAAAGGCTTGTTAATTGCAAAATGTGATATAATTTAAATTAAAAGTCTTCAAAATAAATCCCAGAAAAAAGAAATCCATGCTAGAAAAAACAGTGTATGATTATGTAGTTCAAATTAGAAAATTTCTTATGCAATGGCTCTGTAGATAATACAAGGAAAAGGGACTACTGAGTAGTACATCAGGAATATACTGTATTTTAATTCTTTTTGTGTCATAATGTATAAAACTTAATCATGATATCATGCAAAGGAAAATTGTATTACAGGAAAATGAACCTCTTCTTAGGAAGAATTAACAGCAATAACAGTTTAGTAAATCTATATTGATAGATTGGATTTATGAGAATGAAGTATATACTGCATTTTCAGACTGTCAGATAAAACAAAGCAATGACCTTCACAAAAATAAATCTAAATCTCATTTCATAACTTGTAAAAATGTACATGATTCAGAAAATAAAACTTAGCTATAAGTTCCAGTTAACTATAACAAGATAATTAACTTCTAACATTTTGAATAATGTAAACACCTTAGAGAAGTCAACAGTTATTCCTTTAACTGAAAATCATAAAGAATTTAGGCAGCGGTGAAAAACAATCATTTTCATGCATGTATCTTTCGTTATGATCAATTTTTAAGTTTAACATTAAAGCTAAAGAAAAGATACTGGTTTTAGCAGAATTATTATTCCACAGTTTCTTTCGCAATTCATTTTTTACTAAACTTCAGTTTCAATTTTCCTGGAGTTCAGGGCAGCAAGAAGTTGAGATACTGTATCTGTTGTAGCATTATGGTGCCCATTCATTGGTGTCCTCATAAAGACACAAGCATTTTGATAAATATCTATTATTGGGGGAAAAAAATAAAAAGAATAAGTAAGAAAATGTACTCATGATGTAACATTCAGGTGTGCTCAGAGACTAGTTTGAAAGTTGAAGCATTTTTAATTTTTTGAATCACTTCATCAAAGAATCTATCAAAATATGTTTATCACACATTTTGTAACAGTGAGCCATATTCAAAAATAAGTTATAAAAGAATGTAATAACATGTAGTAGAAGTATACATAAATTTGTTTTTATATCATTTTGCAATATCTTGCTGCTGAAATTGCTTCCAAAGATGTAGACAGCCAGCCATACCACCTGCTTTTCACACAAGGTCGTCCACTTGAAGCTAAGCATGTTTGGGCTGTGTCAGTACTTGGATAGGAGACCAACTAGGAAAAGTTTGCTGCCTGAAGAGATGTTGATGCATCACTCGGGCTGTAAAAACAGTGCGAAAAGTGTTAGTTACTCGGGCAACTGTATAGACACGTCTCACGTAAGTGTTAGACCACAGGATTACTCGGGCTGTAAAAGTGCCAACAGCGTTAGTGCAATATAAGCGTGTCTTGCGTAAGCAATAGGCCCAAGTGTTATCCAGGCATCGGTGCAGACATGTCTTCTTCTAGCCTCATAATGGAGTCAACACGCTAAGAATGAGAATTGAGTGATGATGTTGAAAGCTAAGTCATTATTAGTCATTATCAGAATCTAAGGCACTAAACAAACACTTGTTCACAGTTGAAATCCTTAATCTTGGAAAACCAACAGGCTAATGGGGGGTATTTTCCGTACGTCGCTTAAATCATCTGAGATCAGATGCCTCATCTTGGATGACTTAATGCCGGTGAAACTCATCCGGGATAAGTCAGTTTTTCAAACGCAGCCGTGAAATAGATTAGTCGAGCTGGATCTAATCATACGAGATGAATGCGTGCGCCCACGCTGATTGAAAAGCCCATATATATTGAGTCTAGAAAACATGATCAGCAAGTCTTTGATAGGCTATAACAAAATGACGAAAGAACGGGCACATTTTTTTTCCCCCTCACACAAGCGGAGCCGGACCTTTTATTCGAAGGACATGAAGAATTTCAAGATTTAATATGCACAAGGGGTAACACTGCAAAAGCAGCCCAAACTAAAAAAGACGGCTGGCAAAAAGTGGCCGACAAATTAAATGCATGTGTATTGTACTTACTGAAAGCAGCATTTCATTTCCTATGTGTCAGATTAATTATTATTTAATATGTCATAATTCCAAACGTGAGCACAAGGAGAACATGGGCACAGATTAAAGTGAAGTACAAGAAAATACTTCAAACTGGTAAAAATTGGTATAAAACTATTTAAAGAATTTTTGACATAAAGAATCATAAATAATGTAAAGAACATTAATTTTAAAGCTAATAAGAAGGCAGACAAGCAAAAAACAGGTGGAGGTCCATGCGGTCCAGACCTAACCCCTGCAGAAGAGTTGGCTATCCAGCAAAATGAACATCGCCCTGTTTCTGACGGCATTCCAGGGGGAAGCTCCTCCTCAGAACCAATGGCACGATGCTGTGGTCACTTCATTTCAGGTAAAGGATGGTCATTGCATATATTTGTCCTCAATGTGTGCCATAGGTATGTTCCATATAGTTCTCTTTTTTTTGTTGGGCCAGTTACAGGGAATGTCATATCCCTAGAACTTGTGTCTGACCAACGAGATATTGACGAAGGTCAAACATTTGGTGAAGACACTGTGTCTGATTATTCATCAGGAGGAGAGGTACATTTTCCAAATAATGTTTGATCAAACTCCACTGTGATCAGTCTCATGTGATGTGCTCGAAGTGTTTCAATCTGGTTTTAAGCCGCTTCGCAGTACTGAAACCGCATTACTGAAGGTTTGTAATGACATCCTTTTGGCAACAGACTCAGGGGATTATGTGACTTTAGTTCTGCTCGATTTAACAGCTGCTTTTGATACTATAGATCATAGTATTTTATTATCTCATCTGGAGCATTGTGTGGGCATTCGTGGTACTGCCTTGGCGTGGTTTAAATCGCACTTGACTCAAAGAACTTTTTCAGTGAGGCTAGATGAATTTAGATCCTCCTCTGCTTCACTATCATGTGGGGTTCCGCAAGGCTCCATACTTGGTCCTCTGCTATTTTCTTTGTATCTCCTGCCTCTTGGCTCTATTCTTAGAAAGCATAAAATTGCTTTCCATTGTTATGCAGACGATACTCAAGTTTATGTACCCCTCAAACGCAAGGATGCTTACTCCATACAAACTTTGGTTATGTGCCTAGAAGAGGTGAAAGCTTGGATGGCAGTAAACTTCTTAAATTTTAATGAAAATAAGACAGAGATTATAGTTTTTGGTCCTGGGGGCACCAGTGGGTCTATTTCTACTTCTGCTCCTGTGGATTTGGGTCCCCTTGCACAATATGGTACACCTGTTTTTACAAATTTGGGTTTTAGGATAGATGAGGATTTTAGACTGGATGGTCAGATCAGTGCGGTGGTGAAATCTTGTTTTTTTCAGCTAAGACGTTTGGCGAAGATAAAAAACATTCTTTCCAAAGATCAATTTACAACAGTAATCCACGCCTTCATTACAACCCGGTTGGACTATTGTAATTCGTTGTATGTTGGTGTTAGCCAGTCCACCCTGTCTCGGCTCCAGCTGGTGCAAAATGCTGCTGCACGCCTTTTAACTGGAACGCGAAAAAATGAGCACATTACACCTGTGTTATCCCCACTGCACTGGCTGCCTGTTCAGTTTAGAGTTCATTTTAAGATTCTTTTATTTGTTTTTAAGTCCTTACATGGCCTTGCTCCGCCCTACCTCGCTGAGATGCTGCATATGCACTCTCCTTCCCGCTCACTCAGATCAGCTGGTCAGCTGCTTCTGGATGTGCCTAGGACTCAGCGAAAGCTCAGGGGGGATAGGGCTTTTTCCGTTGTGGCTCCAAGGCTCTGGAATTCTCTGCCGATCCACATTAGACAGGCCTCCTCACTGCCCATTTTTAATTCTGCTCTTAATACTTACCTCTTTGGTTTGGCGTTTGATCCTGTGTGAGCAGTTGATTTTACTCTGTTTTAACTCTGTTTAGTTGTGTTTACTATGTTTTAATTAGTTTCATTTATTGTATTTTATTTTACTTATTTGTTATTTTGTTTTTGTTTAAAATTTATTTTAGCCTATGTTCAGTACTTTGGTCAGCGGCTGTTGTATGTAAAGTGCTTTATAAATAAAGTTGACTTGACTTGACTCATGTGCCCCAATCACATTTGGAAATCCTAGGTAATGAGAATGTTAGGCTGATTGTGAGATTCTTTATGGAACTGTGGGTGTTTTTGCCTGTGTATTACCTACCTGCAATGGCATGAAACGCCTCTTTTATTGTCTGCACACGCAGGCGTCCAGGAAACACTATGAACACCCAAAGGAAATATTACAGAGCCAAACAGACTTTACGAATTGCCTGGCAAACTGCACTTTTAGATAGATTTTTCACATCGCCTACAGTATATAAAAAAGTGCCGCTTGCAAAAAACCTCAAACAATGCATACTGTCTGTGTGGTTGCCCGACTTCACCGAGTTTGACTTCGAATATAAGGTGCTAATAAATTTTTGAGGTTCAATATTCCCCCCTGGCTAAAGCGGTATCTTTCGAAAAGAATTTCCTCCGGAAGCAATGAAGGATCTTGCCGATCGCGCAAAACCCTCTCTATATGAAATTCTCTTCTTATAATTTGCGCACCGATATCAGTTGCACTGAATAAGTGTGTGTGCTAATCCTTGTTTACATCGAACAAACCTGCTCCGAGCAGGTTTGAGGATTTGTATGTGCTGCTATTACAACACATCCAGCAAGAGTTTCGAAAAACCGACAGATCCAGGATCAGGCCAAATCGTCAACAATTACATCTGGCTAAACGAGTAATCCACGTACGAAAAATACCCCCATGATGCTGAGTTGGAATATATAAATAAGTTTATACAAGTCATCCATAGCAGCCATCTAATGCTTCCTAATAAACCATTAACTACCTGGTGAAATTCCAAAATGGTGGCAATAATGCACTTACAAATAAATGAAAAAACAACACATTCTTACAAAAAGTTCAATAAAAATACATGAAATTGAAACTAGTAAATTCAGCTTTTGAAATATTAAAGTCCCACAGAAAAAATATAATTAATTAAAAATATAATTACTAATGAGAACAGGTGGCTCCAAATTCTTAACACTGGATGGTGCACCACTATAAAGAGGAATATGTGAGTTTCTCAGTCATACAGTATACTTTATATGGTTTTTAGAGGAATTGATGACTTTGGGCAACTGCAATCTAAAAACTTTCCTATGTGAATGATGATGCATTCTCAGTTTCAGTGACTTATACATGTTTCATATTCCTCCCAAGATGGCTAGTTTAAAGTGTGTAAGCAAATAATTTTTCCTGAGTAAATTATAGACAAAAAACTTCAAACATAATGGCATCTATAATGGAGTTATTAAATATCCTCCTCTTAAAATGCTGTTGAAATTGTTGAAGTTATTTTATTTGGCACATATGTACAATTTTCAAATAATTAGTTTAATCTAAATTCAGTGACTTAGAAACTTTGAAACGACAGGTAGCTAATTACAGTCCTACTGAATTTTTTACTATTGGTACTTGCACATTGAAATTTTAGACCATTGTTCTCTTTTAAATTTATTTTCATTGCTAACTCAACCAAATGACATTACAGCTTCGATTTTAAATATGTTAACTGCATGAAGTAACTTATTATTGTTAACAAAGCCATATTGCCTTAACATGAAGTTTTCAAAGTCATAACTCCTCTATTTGTTTTGCATATTCACTTTATCTTTTTAGCAATTTCAAGATAGAAAAGCTAAGCCTGGAAGTAAACCAGAAAAACTGAAATTTGCCATAAGGAGGAATATAACACAAACATAACAATGTAAAAACAATGAAAACATACAAGTGGCTGTCAAAAAGATACTTTCAATTTTTCTTTATGAAGCAATTGATCACATGGGGTGGGTTTTGTTTTCTTTATGTACTGTAGCATTTAAACTCACAGTTTCCAGACTTCAATAAAGAGAAGGAAAGATTTCAAATTACTCTGACATAATTGAAGAGGACATAACAAATTGTCCTAAGAAGAGCACGTGGTGCTGGGAAATCAACAAGCAGATGCTGATTTGCGATATCTTGTTACAGAAGGTGAATACTTCCTACATCATGAGTTAAAAGATCATTTTAAAGGAATAAAAATAAATATCTTATTTAACTTACTAGCATGACTGTTTTTTTTACAGTTTTGTTAATACAAGTAACTTAAAAATAATCTGAACTTTGTGAATTAGCTTTATGTACATTAGTCAGAGTAACTCAAGTGCTTCAAATTTCTTTAAAGTGGAACATTTTTTGGAATTATATTCAACTCTTGAAGAAATTCATCCTAAACCTGTTCATGCAGTTTCTGATCGACATTGCCTTACCTGCCTGGAAAACTTTACTCATAGTTCTCTGCTGCTAAAGAATTTTAAACCCAATCCCAATAACAATCTCACAGAACAGTATTTTAGAACTGTTTAACTGCTTAGATTGTTTCAGTGCAGAGACAACACTAATCCTGCAAATAACAGAGATGATTTCTTTCTTCATGAGTAGTGATGAGTGAACTCCACGATGTTTGCTTTGCCTTGAGTTTGGAAAAACCTCAGAAGTGTTTGTGAATATTGTCAAACTCAGTGAAATGCATTAAAGTCAATGGGTAAGGACTAACTGAGCTGGATTATAATGGTGCAGTTATCTTTAAAATGTTCCTGAGGATTAGGGAAACATCTGCCAACTATAGTGGATTATTCTAGCCAAAAGGTGACCTGGGGGGTATTTTTCGTACGTGGATTACTCGCTTAGCCGGATGTAATTGTTGACAATTTGGCCTGATCCTGGATCTGTCGGTTTTTTGAAACTCTTGCTGGAAGCATTGTCATAGCAACACATCCAAATCCGCAAACCTGCTCGGAGCAGGTTTGTTCTGCGTAAACAAGGATTAGTTTACACACGTGATCAGTGACGGTGTGGAAGTCATCCAGTCAGGGCTTCGCCGTTCATGAATGAGCGACCAATTGATATTGGTGCGCAAATTATACAAAGTGAATTTCATATAAAGAGGGTTTTGCGCGATCGGCAAGATCCTTTATTGCCCCCGGAGGAAATTCTGTACGAAAGATACCGCTTTAGCCGAGGGGGAATATTGTACCTCAAAGATTTATTAGCTCAGTATATTCGAAGTCAAACTCGGCGAAGTCGGGCTCTCACAACCACACAGACAGTAGGCATTGCTTTGAGGTTTCTTGCAAGCGACACTTTTTTTATATACTGCAGGCGATGCGGAACATCTATCGAAAAGTGCAGTTTGCCAGGCAATTCATAAAGTCTGTTTGGCTCTGAAACATTTCCTTCAGGTTTTCATTGTGTTTCCTGGACACCTGCGTGTGCAGACAATAAAAGAGGCGTTTCATGCCATTGCAGGTAGGTAATACACAGGCTAAAACACCCACAGCTCCATAAAGAATCCCACAATCAGCCTAACAGTCTCATTACCAGGATTTCCAAATGTGATTGGGGCACATGGAACTGATCAGAGTGGAGTTTGATCAAACATTATTTGGAAAGTGTACCTCTCCTCCTGATGAATAATCAGACACAGTGTCTTCATCAAATATTTGACCTTCGTTAATATCTCGTTGGTCAGACACAGGTTCAAGGGATATGACATTCCCTGCAACTGACCCAACAAAAAAGAGGGCTATATGGAACATACCTATAGCACACATGGAGGACAAATATGCAATGACCATCCTTTACCTGAAATGAAGTGACCACTGCATCCTGCCACTGGTTCTGAGGAGGAGCTTCCCCCTGATGCCCTCAGAAACAGGACAATGGGCATTTTGCTGGAGAGCCAACTCAGGAGTGAAGTAGCCAACACAAGGTTTCTTGAGCAACGCTATGCCTTGGTCAAAGGTAATTCTAGAAAAGATGAAGAAGATGGCAATAAAACTAAGCAATCAGGAAAAGATTACAAAGCCATTATCAAGCTCTTAGATCTGAACCAGACCACAGTGAGAGCTGTTATCTCCAAATGAAGAGCATTTGCCACATTTGTGAATCTTATTAGGAATGGCCAGCATGTGAAAATCAATCCAAAGACACAATGATGACTCTTTTAAAACATAATCGAGGACCCCAGAAGAACCCCCAAAGAGCTGTCAGCCTCTCTAGCTTTAGCTAAGGTCACTGTTCATGGCCCCATGATGAGAAATAGACTGATGAACAATTGGATTCTTCTGATTGTAGGAAAGCAGAAACCTGTGCTATCCAAGAGTAGTATCAGTGCTCATCTGGCATTTGCAAAGAAATAATTTGAGGATGCCAAAGCTTTTTTTGATTAATGTTCTATGAAATCGTTGGACAACACAGATCCCACGATGACTGGCGTAAATCTGATAAAGTGTTCAGCAGTAACAACATGTACAATAAAACATGGGGATGAGAGTGTAATGATGTGAAGATGCTTTGCCACCTCGGGACCTGGAAGATTTACTGTTATTGAAGGAACCATGAATTCTGAATTTTCTTAACTGAGAAATGTCCAGACATCTGTCTGTGACATGACGCTGAAACATAATTGGGTTATGCAATGACCAAAATACAAAAGCAAATCTACAGCTGAATGGCTCAGAACAAAAATAATGAACATGGCCAAGCAATGTGCTGACTTGAACACATCAGAGATGAGGTGACAGGACCTGAAATGAGCAGTTCAAGCATTCACAACTACCTATACGTCTGACTGTCTTGCAGTTCTGCAAAGAAGAGCAGAGTGAAATTCCTCAGCAGAAATGTGAAATCATAGAAAGTGTTTAGCTGTGATTATTATTGGTAAAGGTGTAGCAACCAAGTATTGAAACTGTGGGGCAGTTGCTTTGTTAGATAATTTTGTTATTTAAAAAAGACAGCAGTGATTTAAAAGCTATTGTGTGTTCACTCCGCTTCTTGGATTTTTTCTAAAGCTCTGACTCCATTCATTGTGTAAAAAAATGAAAAAAAGAGGATATTAGGTAGGGGGAAAACACCCTTCATAGCACTGTGTATGGGGGAAGAATCTGAAGATTACACAGCAGATGATTTGTTCTCCACTTGCACCCTTGGCCAAGAAGACGCCGCCCACCCTGAAGACGTGTGATGACATCACCAACCCCACCTCTTCAGGTGTATGTTCATTAAATTCAAATCACTCCAAGACAGCTGACTGGGCCAAAGCAGAAACAAGACACAAAACCGTCTGGCCACAAACTACACTTCACACATAAGAGAAGATGTAAACTTCATCACTAAATGGGGTAACCTTATCCGATGTTTTGTTCTGATTTATTTTCTTTATGTATCTATTATGTAATAAAACACTAAAGTCTGTGTGTCCAGTTTCTCTGAGTAATCTGACTGGTTAGTTTGACTTTGGTAACACAACGGAAGAGGATGATACAAGGAGGAGAAATGGCATGGAGAGTCACTTTCAAAGATGGCCAGTGTAAAAGCGGACAGGAAACGAGAAAGCCGCCTCAAAAATAATGACATAGTCGGGGAAGCAGGCTGGATGGGAACACACTTGAGAGACGGAGAACTGGTTAAGAGACATTTACACACACTCCAATACCAAGGAAAGTGGCTGAAAGTGTATGTAGAGCAAGATATAGAGTAATTTAAAAATATTTGCTATTACCTGTCTTCAACAGGTAGCATGGCAAGTGAAATACAAACAAGCATGTAGAGGTTTGTGGTCCCAGGTGGAAAATCTTAGTTTGTTGCAGGAGTCAATCAGAGAAGGCGCACTACCATGGACTGTGGTACTTTGACAGTGCAAGTCAGCACTTTCATCCGCTCGCTAGATGTCTAAATTGTGGAGTAACAGGAGGGTCGAAGCTCTGCAAAGGGTGAGAGAGAGAGAGACCCCTCAGAATTAGCACCCAAAATAGCCATTGGACTGGTAGAGTTTTCCTTTAGTGGCAGAAGAAGACTGTTATGTAATCCAGTGGTCCAAGTTCAATCCCAAGCTCTGCTGTCTCTGGGAGGGTAACATTTGGGAAGGGGTGGTGTCACCCTGAGCAGAGACATGTGGCAAATGGACCCCTTGAAGGAATAGATAGATGGGTATATATAAGCATTGGTGGAGAAATGAATGGAATCACATAGGGTGCATTAATCTTCCTCTGGGTTGAGAAACCACCCCATATCCCCTTTATATGTGTGCTGTTCAGAATGCGATGCAAAACGTTTGACTATAGTTCATGTAACTAATGTGATTATTGTTTCAAGTGATGAATCATATATTAATTTGCAAATATGTATTAGAAAATGGTATAATGTTTCAAAACTCCAGAGTCCTGGCCCTGTCACTGTCTTTGTAGAGTTTGTACATTCTCACTGTGCCTGCACTCTCCAGTTTTCCTCCTGACTTGGTGCTCAATGCAGCCAACACCCCTAAAGGGGAATTAAGCTTGATCAATAAATGAATGGAAGATCAATAATCTATTGGTTTTCACATATTTTTTAACACTTGTGTTAATAATTTACTGTCTCCATTTGTATGATAATTCTTCCCATGTAAAATTCAACTTGCTTTTTGTAGTTTAAATGGAACAAGCTCTCCACACAGATGAATCATGAATTGTACAACTTGCGCTTGAACATGAATATATGGGATAACGAGGTCCACTCGTGTCAAACAAGAACAATGTTGATATACTTTTACACTGAATGACATTATTCGCACACTGTGAATAAATGGCTTTTCAACAGGAAATGCTCACTGGGCTCATATAGAAGCACAGTTAAAGCCAGGACTCTAGATGAGCTGTGAAGTTCTGTGCCAAATGAAATAACAGTGCTAAGGGAACATATTCTTGGCAGCTAAAAGACAAAAGGAAAAAAAACATATTTTTGTGTTTCTAAATCATTACTTTCAATATTCGGACAAATACATTTTTAGGCTAGTATTGCCTAATTAAAATTTTCAGATTTAATTTCTTAGAATTTTCTATCTAAGGTAAGACATGCAATCTTTTATCATAACACTGTAACATTTAAACTTGAGATGTGCTTCGTTATCTGCATTTCATCACATTTTCCAGGAATGTAACCTGATATAAAAGTTCAGAGTGCCTATCTTCATAATCACTGACTGGTATTATGTAATTCCACACCTGCTGTTTGCATGGAATTTCTCCACATTCATTTATCCTTTCTCACCTTTATTTCCATCATGTGCTAATGTACACTTTTCAATCCTTCCTGTATAAGATTATCCACAATTGCTCTTTCTCCATATGTTGGTTCCTCATCAAATACTTTCAAGGGGGATTTCAGTCACTTCCATTCTTAGAATGTTGTGTGGCTCCTCATCGTCATTTTTAATTCAGTTGGTGTCACTTGTAACTTTTGTCATTCATTTGATCAACAAAATGTAATAATACATTGCCTATAATAGGCATTATTCTTTGTTTCTGTTCAAGATACTCCACATTTAATTGCAATCCTGTAAGTCAGTATTGTGTTTTAAGGTGTTTTCCAAATGTTTTTCCAGTAACTTGAACACTTCTGTAGGTTTGGTAATTCAAAATTGATTTCCTTACTCATGCCCATTTTCAAAAAGGTTTTTGTCCTAAACACTTTGTCTGCCTGCATCTAACTCGTAGGATAGATAGATAGATAGATAGATAGATAGATAGATAGATAGATAGATAGATAGATAGATAGATAGATAGATAGATACTTTATTAATCCCAAGGGGAAATTCACATACTCCAGCAGTAGCATACTGATACAAAAAAACAATATTAAATTAAAGATTAATAAAAATGCAGGTAAAAACAGACAATAACTTTGAATAATGTTAACGTTTTCCCCCCCGGGTGGAATTGAAGAGTCGCATAGTGTGGGGGAGGAACGATCTTCTCAGTCTGTCAGTGGAGCAGGACAGTGACAGCAGTCTGTCGCTGAAGCTGCTCTTCTGTCTGGAGATGACACTGTTTAGTGGATGCAGTGGATTCTCCATAATTGATAGGAGCCTGCTGAGCGCCCGTCGCTCTGCCACAGATGTCAAACTGTCCAGCTCTATGCCTACAATAGAGCCTGCTTTCCTCACCAGTTTGTCCAGGCGTGAGGCGTCCTTCTTCTTAATGCTGCCTCCCCAGCACACCACTGCGTAGAAGAGGGCGCTCGCCACAACCGTCTGATAGAACATCTGCAGCATCTTATTGCAGATGTTGAAGGACGCCAGTCTTCTAAGGAAGTATAGCTGGCTCTGTCCTCTCTTGCACAGAGAATCAGTATTGGCAGTCCAGTCCAATTTATCATCCAGCTGCACTTATAGGTCTGTACCCTCTGCACACAGTCACTTCTGACTGGGGTTCCAACTAGGAAGTGCCGTTAATTAAAGGTTCAAGTTGAAAAAACAACAATGGAGAGATGAAAACAAGAATTGTTTTAGGGTTAGTAGTTTCTGTAGTTTTTGATTTTCTCTCAAAATGGCAAAGGTCTAAAGACTATTCAACTTTGCCAGGAGACCTGGACTTCAGTGTTCTTTAGGCAAGAGCTAGTCCATTCTTGATCCTTGGAGACCAGGTTAGAGACTGTTACACTCATTTGACTCTTCCTATGTCCCTTTAAGGCACTGACCAAAAGCACATTTTGCAATATATATATATATATATTGTGACAATAAAGAGCCCAAGACATCATAAAGATTTGGGGCAGCCACCCGTTTATTGTTGTTCCCTGCTGCAAAAGTCGAAATAAGTAGCACAATGTCCATAGAACAGAGACTAAAACAGAACTGATCACAAGAGACATAGATAGATAGATTTACATCAATTTATGATTGTTTTTGCGTCTTCTTACAGCATATTAAACTGAAATGTAGATGGTAAAAAATGCATACATACATACATATGTATAAAAAGAAAGAAAGAAAGAAAGAAAGAAAGAAAGAAAGAAAGAAATCATGCATAGTAAACAAAATATGTATTAATCACAAATTCTCTCTATATTCTTAGTCCTGCTTAATCACGTTCTGTGGGGGAACCACAGCTGTTGTGATATAGAGTCTCAAATATAATAAAATGGATGTGAGTCTTCCTAAAAGGACCATAAAGGCAGGACAACAATCAAACCAGCCTGGCCAAGGAGACTCACCCCAAATCCAGGTGGTCTCACAACATCTAGCTATAGGCTTCTGGCCTGGTATGTCCCAACCAAGGAAAAACTACCAGAAGTGTCCCAAACATAGCAAAAAGCACAACAAAAAGAAGGATTTCCGTGAACTCCCATCTTGTGCAAAAAAGTACAAACAAGAAATCTTTATACATAAATAATTAGGAAAAAAGAAGAAGGAGTAAAAATGATCAAATGAGCAAAAATAGGCAAAAGGATTTGCCTTAAAAGTAAAACTACAGCAAAGTCCAAATCCATAATATGAAAGAGAAATCCAGGAATAGAAGTGAAATAAATGAAGAAAACCATAAAATCCAAAGAAAATACAAAACTCGTCAACTCCTGCAGGGGTTAGGTCTGGACCGCGTGGACCTCCACCTGTTTTTTGCTTGTCTGCCTCCTTATTAGCTTTAAAATTAATGTTTTTTATATTATATATGATTCTTTATGTCAACAATTCTTTAAATAGTCATATACCAATATTTACCAGTTTGAAGTATATTCTTGTACTTCACTTTAACCTGTTCCCATGTTCTCCTTGTGCTCACGTTTGATCTGGAATTATGACATATTAAATAATAATTAATCTGACACATAGGAAATGAAACGCTGCATTCACTAAGTACAATGTACACTACTTAGCGTTTAATTTTTTCGGCCACTTTTTGCCAGCCGTCTTTTCTGGTCTGGGCTGCTTTTGCAGTGTTACCGCTTGTGTATATTAAATCTTGAAATTCTTCGTGTCCTTCGAATAAAAGGTCTTGCGCCGCGTGTGTGAAAAAAAAATGCGCCTGTTCTTTCGTCATTTTGTTACAGCCTATCAAAGACTTGCTGATCATGTTTTCTAGACTCAATATATATGGGCTTTTCACTCAGCGCGGGCGCGCGCATTCATCTCGTATGATTAGATCCAGCTACACTAATCTAATACACAGCTGCGTTTGAAAAACCGACTTATCTGGATGAGTTTCACTGGCATTAACTCATTCAAGATGAGGCACCTGATCTCGGATGGTTTAAGCGACGTACGAAAAATACCCCCCTGAGCTGTGCGGCAGCAGTGCCAACCACGGCACCACAGTACCTCTATGAGATCAAAGAAGAAAGAATGCAGTCAGAGATGTGCAATCTTATATTTCATCAAAACAAAGTGGAAATTGTAGTCAAAAGTCAGTAAAATACATAGTTTTTTTAAATGAAGAAAATTCAAAGTGGTGTGTCATGATTGAAGCCGCTGGCTCATTCTATTTTTTGAAGGTGCACTGAAGGCTCCCCAAACTGTCTGTGCTGAAGCTTTGCACCGTTTCTCCTCTCAAAAAGATAGAAATGTTTTGTAAATAGTAATAAATCTTTTGTTGTGATTATTATTTTATAGAGTCTCCTTTTTTATGGGGGGAGGGGGGCATCAGAATCGTTCAAGGTTTGTTTTTATCTCCATGTGGCTAATCATGCATGCATAGGGTATGCGCCTCCTTCTCTGATACTGACGTGGAACTCTAAGATCGACCTGCACATTTGATGACAAGTGGAGATAACTCATTATTTATGCTGTGTATGTTTCATAAAAAAATTTTGAAAACCTGCATTATTTACTTATTCCCAAAGAGTCTGTAAGGCAAATGATCAACAATAAATACCTGGGGGAGCAGTCCCATCCAATGTTGGCTGTTATAACTCCGGGGGATGTTGCTCTGGCCTCACAAAGCATTTTGGGGTGCTGGGGGAAAAAGCTCTCCTAAACTGGCCAAATTATAAGTAAATAATTCAGTGAACAAAGGCAAACACGCGAACGCAGCAAATTCACTGCTAATAATGCTTTGCTGATATTTGCTGATCAACACTAGTCATGAGAAGTTCTTCAACATAGAAACTGCATTTGGGTTCTATCTGAAAACATTTCCCTTCCCTAAGCCATTTACACAATCACACAGATCATTATGTGTTTATTTTCCTTTTCCCACACTTTGCATATAAAATCTTAGGTGTGAAATAATAATTAAAAAAATCTCAAATAGTGAGATACTCACTCTCAAATACAGGAATACTGGGTGGTTGGAAAGTGAATGAATCTTATGTGTATGCATTGTAGAGTTATGGCAGGCCATAAGCAAAACTGTATACAGAAGATTAGGTTCCTTATTTACTTTTTATCAGTGTGTATTTTTATGCAGAATGTGTTTTCCTATTATTTAGCATGACTGCTACTGCCTGACCACAATTAGCTACACAGTGTAATAGGTGTACTTTTTCTTTGCTGCACAGCTCATATGTTAAAATTTCCTGGCTCACAAAATCTGACAAAAACAAGTGTCAGATCTGCACTCCTACACAGGTCGGAAAACACAGAGTAGGCCCCAACAGCACACAATCTGGACCCAAACTCAAGAAGCAGACTTCTCAGACTGCACAGGTAAAAAAGTACCAGATTCAAAAAATATCACAATAGAGGAACCTTAAAACCCCTGGACCACAATAGACAAAAAATTCCTCTACATTTAACTGTTGCATCTAAACAAATACTAAAAAAGGCAAAACAAGATTGAAAAAAAAAGTTATTAAACCTTAATGGCAGAACTAAGCAAAAATATATATTTTAAAATTCATGATTAAGTCTGGAACCAAAAATTAAAACAAAAAAAAAATTATAAATTTGAAAATTTACCAGAGTTAATGCCTCAGCTGCCATCTTTTGGGCTACATGAGGCAGTCCCCAGCTGCAACATAAGGGGGCCATGACTTATCACTACCTCAACCCCAACTAACCCTTAAGAAGGTTGTTTTTTGAAGAGAATACAATAATCAAATGCATTTTGCTTGGCACCACCATCTTGTATATGCATAGCATAATAACTTGGTATGCCACGAGGTTGCCACATCATGCGGTCAGCATAACAGATAAGCTCTGGGATGTCCACAATGCATGTTCACAACAGTGTTCTGGTAAGAAATAGAGTTATATTGTTGACGCAGACATTTTTTGTGTTACAGTACAGTACCGCAATTTTGCATTCTATAATAAAATGATACCACTAATTAACTCAGTCAAAACATGTTTCTACATCTAGAAATAGCTATACCACTGGATGATTGTGTAATATATGAAAGATTTGTCACTGACTTGATTAGAGATGTCTGCTTTTAATAAATTCCAGTTTGATTTTGTGGTACTATAACTGATGGTATTTCCACTATTATTTTAACTAAAACTTTCACCAGGACATTGTTCGGTAGTGAACTTGGTCTATAGGATGCACAATTAAGGGAGTCTTTGTCCTTCTTTGACTTTGACTGATGCCTGGGGTTGAGTTTTGGATAACGTGTTAATCTGGTTTCAACAAACATAGGTAGCATTAGTGGGCGTAATTTAACAGACGGCTTTTTATAAAGTATTTATAGGCATCTTGGAATTTGTCGAGCCACAGTAGCTTGCCCAGCTCTCCTGTGAGCAGTGTGTTCACCCACCACAATTTGTTTGTCAAGGAATTACTTGGCATACGTTTTTCCTTTGTTGCATTCAGATGTTTTAGACATTTATAATATTATATATGTTAAGCCTTCTTTATGTTTACTTAATTTAGTTCCAGCTGCTTTGTTAATCTCTACAAAAAATACAAGATGATTTCTGATCTATGCATTTTGTTTAATTCTGTCTTTTTAATTCAAGCAGAACTTCTCTCTGTACAATTTCAAAATCGCTGAATGTTTCCCTAATATTCCTTGTATGTGGTAGGAGGTTATCAACTGCTTCACATGTGAAAACCTAAGAAAAATTAAAATATAGACCATTCTGTATTTCATTGTTTATATGATTTAGTTTGGTCCTGTCATACCTAGTACACTTCTTCTGCTACTAAAACACTTAAGTTAACTTTTTGGGCAATCTTTTGCATTTTCTGTCATATTTCTCTTAAACCTTTCCTAATATCCTTTTTAGCTGTTTATCTCATGTGGTCATAAGTCCTATAATTAATACTGGAGTTATTTGTTTGTTATGCATCTGTTTCTTCATATTTGTCCACTTTTCAGTTCTCTGTATTTCCTTACTTCTTCAAAATTTTGTGATGAACATTGCGTGCATTGCAAGTATAATGTTATTGTTCTTTTGCTACCTGGGGGGTATTTTTTGTACGTGGATTACTTGTTTAGCCAGATGTAATTTTTGACGATTTGGCATGATCCTGGATCTGTCTGTTTTTTGAAACTCTTGCTGGAAGTGTTGTCATAGCAACACATCCTAATCCTCAAACCTGCTCGGAGCAGGTTTGTTCAATGTAAACAAGGATTAGCTCACACACTTAATCAGTGTCCTTGCGTGGAATTCATTTAGTCATGACTTCGCCGTTCATGAATGAGTGACCAATTGATATCGGTACGCAAATTATAATAAGAGAATTTCATATAGAGAGGGGTTTGCGCGATCAGCAAGATCCTTTATTGCTCCTGGAGGAAATTCTTTTTGAAAGATATCGCATTAGCCGAGGGGGAATATTGTAGCTCAAAAATGTATTAGCACCTTATATTTGAAGTCAAACTCAGCGAAGTCGGGCTCTCACAACCACACAGACAGTATGCATTGCTTTGAGGTTTTTTGCAAGTGGCACTTTTTTTATATACTGTAGGCGATGTGGAAAATCTATCTAAAAGTGCAGTTTGCCAGGCAATTCGTAAAGTCTGTTTGGCTCTGAAATATTTCCTTCGGGTTTTCATAGTGTTTCCTGGACACCTGTGTGTGCAGACAAAAGAGACGTTTCATGCCATTGCAGGTAGGTAATACACAGGCAAAAACACCCACAGTTCCATAAAGAATCTCACAATCAGCCTAACATTCTCATTACCCAGGATTTCCAAATGTGATTGGGGCACATGGGACTGATCACACTGGAGTTTGATCAAACATTATTTGGAAATTTTACCTCTCCTCCTGATGAATAATCAGACACAGTGTCTTCATCAAATATTTGACCTTCGTCAATATCTCGTTGGTCAGACACAAGTTCTAGGGATATGACATTCCCTGCAACTGACCAAAAAAAAAAAAAAAAAAAAAAAAAAAAAGAGGGCTATATGGAACATACCTATGGCACACATAGAGGACAAATATATGCAATGACCATCCTTTACCTGAAATGAAGTGACCACTGCATCCTGCCACTGGTTCTGAGGAGGAGCTTCCCCCTGGAATGCCTTCAGAAACAGGGCGATGGGCATTTTGCTGGAGAGCCAACTCTTCTGCAGGGGTTAGGTCTGGACCGCGTGGACCTCCACCTGTTTTTTGCTTGTCTGCCTTCTTATTAGCTTTAAAATTAATGTTCTTTACATTATATATGATTCTTTATGTCAACAATTCTTTAAATAGTGATATACCAATATTTACCAGTTTGAAGTATATTCTTGTACTTCACTTTAACCTGTTCCCGTGTTCTCCTTTTGCTCACATTTGATCTGGAGTTATGACATATTAAATAGTAATTAATCTGACACATAGGAAATGAAACGCTGCTTTCAGTAAGTACAATGCACACACGTTTAATTTGTCGGCCACTTTTTGCCAGCCATCATTTCTGGTTTGGGCTGCTTTTGCAGTGTTACCCCTTGTGCATATTAAATCTTGAAATTCTTCATGTCCTTCGAATAAAAGGTCTTGCTCCGCTTGTGTGAAGAAAAAAATTTGCCCGTTCTTTCGTCATTTTATTACAGCCTATCAAAGACTTGCTGATCATGTTTTCTAGACTCAATATATATGGGCTTTTCAATCAGCATCGGCGCGCGCATTCATCTCAGGTGATTAGATCCAGCTACACTAATCTAATACACGACTGCGTTTGAAAAACCGACTTATCCCGGATGAGTTTCACTGGCATTAACTCATCCAAGATGAGGCATCTGATCTCGGATGATTTAAGAGACGTACGGAAAATACCCCCCTGGCTGGCATATTTATTAGTGTTCTTTGTAATACAGAACAACTGGGGTGGTATAGGGTATAGTGTACTGTACTAATACTTTACATGAAGATTACACTTCCTATACAATACATAATTATTTTTTAAATTGTCATGTTTTTACAAATTAATATTTATTGACTTTACTTGAAATCATTGGCATTAAATGAACTTGAAAAGTAGTATTTCTAAATTCAATTTATCTTTTCCATCTTTTATCTTATCTTTTTTCTTTTATAGCAGTTAGAAAGTAGAGTCTGCCTTGTATTCAAATGCTTGTTTGTTGGCAATAAAAACACATATGCTGGACAACAGTAACAGTGCTTTCGTAATCCATGTGATATTTTATTGTTTCCTTTCCTTGTTTATCAGCATGTGTTGGTTGACCCTTCCACAACAAATATTGGCAAGAAGTGTTTGATTTTGCTTACAGTTCCTAATGGAAAATTCATTACTATGCTTAGCTCTCCTTTTAAGATAAATAAAAAAGGAAAATGTTAATTAGAAATCAATGTAATGCAGATGCTGATCCCTTTTTTATTTATAATTTCTTTCTTCTTTTTTTTCAGTAATGCATAATAATTGCCAGGTGCTGCAAAAAAAGCCATTGAAGTCTGCCAGTTTTGCTTTGCACATAAAATGTTATGCCTGATTTGAGGGCTGTGAGTGTCAACCTGACATTATGAGGCTTTCATTTAGTCGATGACTTTAGTGTGATGTAAAAACACCGTTTAACAACAGTAACTAAGTCATAGTCCTGGGGGGTATTTTTCGTACGTGGATTACTCGTTTAGCCGAATGTAATTGTTGACGATTTGGCATGATCCTGGATCTGTCGGTTTTTCGAAACTCTTGCTGGATGTATTGTCATAGCAGCACATCCAAATCCTCAAACCTGCTCGGAGCAGGTCTGTTATATGTAAGCAAGGATTAGCGCACATACTTAATCAGTGTCAGTACATGGAATTCATTCAGTCACGGCTTCACCGTTCATGAATGAGCGACCAATTGATATCGGTGCGCAAATTATAAGAAGAGAATTTCATATAGAGAGGGTTTTGTATGATTGGCAAGATCCTTTACTGCTCCCGGAGGAAATTATTTTCGAAAGATACCACTTTAGCCGATGGGGAATATTGTACCTCAAAGATTTATTACCACCTTATATTCGAAGTCAAACTCGGTGAAGTCGGGCTCTCACAACCACACAGAAAGTATGCATAGCTTTGGGGTTTTTTGCAAGCTGCACTTTTTTTATATACTGTAGGCGATGCGGAAAATCTATCTAAAAATGCAGTTTGCCAGGCAATTCGTTAAGTCTGTTTGGCTCTGAAATATTTCCTTCGGGTTTTCATAGTGTTTCCTGGACACCTGCGTGTGCAGACAATAAAAGAGGCATTTCATGCCATTGCAGGTAGGTAATACACAGGCAAAAACACCCACAGTTTCATGAAGAATCTCACAATCAGCCTAACATTCTCATTACCCAGGATTTCCAAATGTGATTGGGGCACATGAGACTGATCAGAGTGGACTTTGATCAAACATTATTTGGAAAATGTACCTCTCCTCCTGATGAATAATCAGACACAGTGTCTTCATCAAATATTTGACCTTCCTCAATATCTCGTTGGTCAGACACAAGTTCTAGGGATATGATATTCCCTGCAACTGACCCAACAAAAAAAGAGGGCTATATGGAACATACCTATGACACACATTGAGGACAAATATATGCAATGACCATCCTTTACCTGAAATTAAGTGACCACTGCATCCTGCCACTGGTTCTGAGGAGGAACTTCCCCCTGGAATGCCCTCAGAAACAGGGCAATGGGCATTTTGCTGGAGAGCCAACTCTTCTGCAGGGGTTAAGTCTGGACCACATGGACTTCCACCTGTTTTTTGCTTGTCTGCCTTCTTATTAGCTTTAAAATTAATGTTTTTTATATTATATATGATTATTTATGTCAACAATTCTTTAAATAGTTATATACCAATATTTACCAGTTTGAAGTATATTCTTGTACTTCACTTTAAACTGTTCCCATGTTCTCCTTGTGCTCGCGTTTGATCTGTAATTATGACATATTAAATAATAATTAATCTGACACATAGGAAATGAAACGCTGCATTCAGTAAGTATAATGCACACTACTTAGCGTTTAATTTGTCGGCCACTTTTTGCCAGCCGTCTTTTCTGGTTTGGGCTGCTTTTGCAGTGTTACCCCTTGTGCATACTAAATCTTGAAATTCTTCATATCCTTCAAATAAAAGGTCCTGCTCCGCTTGTGTGAAAAAAATGCGCCCATTCTTTCGTCATTTTGTTACAGCCTATCAAAGACTTGCTGATCATGTTTTCTAGACTCAATATATATGGGCTTTTCAATCAGCGCGGGCGCGCCCATTCATCTCAGATGTATTAGATGTATTAGATCCAGCTAGACTAATCTACTACATGGCTGCGTTTGAAAAACAGACTTATCTCGGATGAGTTTCACCGACATTAACTCATCCAAGATGAGGCATCTAATCTCGGATGATTTAAGCGACGTACGGAAAATACCCCCCTGGTGCCCTTCTGTCATCACAGCGGACACGATAGTCTAATGGTCTAATGTGCTACTTGATGGAAAGGGTATGCTCTGGAGCAGTTCCAGTACCATGAATAGCTCCAAGATACTCCAAAATAATTCCAAGGCAATGCATTTTAACACCAGAATTACCAGAGCCTACGAAAAATCTTGTATATCCGGACCACCTTAAATCCGTTCGCACCTCTCCCTCAGCGTCTTTTGTCCTGTAAATGTGCCGATTAAGACAAGCAGCAAGCAGCCTGCTATTCCATCCCCCACCACCGCAGACCATGCACAAACTTCTCCCAGCTCATGCCTTGATTGATTATCTGGGAGTGAAGTGCTGGAGTTTTAGAGTGGAAATAATAGATCGTTATTTGGAACACATGCATTTCATGTTCTGTTTCTACAATAATCTGTGTAAACACATTGTTAAAACAGAAATGTTTGTCATATTTTAGTAATAAATGACAAAATGTTGGCATAAACTATATAATGTGTGAAGTCTGAAGTCCAAAGTTCAAATAAACACTTTCACAAAAGGTTCAAGGATGATACAACAGTTTCTGTGGCGTAGCGGTAAGATTTGCTGACTTGTAATCAAGAGTCCCCGGTTCGATCCCGTCTGCCTCCTGTATTTGCCATTTTCAGTAGTGAGCTGCTCTTATTGTTAATATCATACAGTACACAAATACATTTGGTTTGCGTCTGTAGCAGACGGTGTACATTTATAGGACTTGTGAAAGTTACCGTTTTTTTTTTCACTTTTATTCTCTCAGTCACGATCATAATATATACTACCACCCTAGGGATCTGACACTGTTAGTTTTTATTTGAAACTGGGAATAACTATAGATGTGAGTGGTGTTTTGAGGCAATGGAAGTGGATATTCTCTGATCTGGAGGGATAAAAGCTGACACACAAATGCTGGTGAAACTGCCTTCTTCGTATCTCACCGTCACTTGATTTTTTTTTTATTCAGTTTTATTGAGTGTTCCTGCTCACGCTGAATTAGTATGCGCCTTATGGTCTATGATGTCAAAAAAAAAAACCAGAGACATAGGTATATATGGTATTTGGAATTATTCATTTTATGGCTTGTCTATGTTATGCCCCAACTTTCTTAGACTTGAGAATAATAATCTGGTCTGTTCCTTATTCTTTTTTAAAGTTACCAAAGCAAACCTGTTGCACACCATGCTATACCCAGTATGGCATTGTTTTAGTTGTCACTTGTGCAATTTATATTCTAGTTAATTACATTGGCAAAATTTCAGTATTTAAGATAGTACCCTTTTGAGACATGTGAGAAATTTTTGCACTTCTTTGTAGATAAGGTGAACAATGTTAGGGCTGTTTATGACCCCTCAGCTGTTCTCCCCTGCTCTGCTGTTTTTTATCAGTTTGAGCCGGTGACTCTATCTTGTTTACATGAGTTGGTCAATCGAAGCCCTCAGGTTCTCCTTTTGATGTTGTCCCACCTTCTCTTTTTAAAGAGATTATTTCTGTTTTAGGGCCATCTGTTCTTGCTATGATCAATAGCAGCCTTTCTTCAGGCGTAGTTCCTAATTTGTTTAAACATGCCATAGTGCAACCATTGATCAAAAAACCAAGCCTAGATCCCACTGTGCTATCCAATTTTAGACCGATTTCCAAGCTTCCATTTCTGTCCAAAATTTTGGAGAGAAGTGTGTATATTCAATTGAAAGCCTTTTTAGATGATAGTGATGTGCTCGAAGTGTTTCAATCTGGTTTTAAGCCGCTTCACAGTACTGAAACCGTATTACTGAAGGTTTTTAATGACATCCTTTTGGCAACAGACTCAGGGGATTATGTGATTTTAGTTCTGCTCGATTTAACAGCTGCTTTTGATACTATAGATCATAGTATTTTATTATCTCATCTGGAGCATTGTGTGGGCACTCGTGGTACTGCCTTGGCGTGGTTTAAATCATACTTGACTCAAAGAACTTTTTCAGTGAGGCTAGATGAATTTAGATCCTCCTCTGCTTCACTATCATGTGGGGTTCCGCAAGGCTCCATACTTGGTCCTCTGCTATTTTCTTTGTATCTCCTGCCTCTTGGCTCTATTCTTAGAAAGCATAAAATTGCTTTCCATTGTTATGCAGACGATACTCAGGTTTATGTACCGCTCAAACGCAAGGATGCTTACTCCATACAAACTTTGGTTATGTGCCTAGAAGAGGCGAAAGCTTGGATGGCAGTAAACTTCTTAAATTTTAATGAAAATAAGACAGAGGTTATAGTTTTTGGTCCTGAGGGCACCAGTGGGTCTATTTCTACTTCTGCTCCTGTGGATTTGGGTCCCCTTGCACAATATGGTACACCTGTTATTACAAATTTGGGTTTTAGGATAGATGAGGATTTTAGACTGGACGGTCAGATCAGCGCGGTGGTGAAATCTTGTTTTTTTCAGCTAAGACGTTTGGCGAAGATAAAAAACATTCTTTCCAAAGATCAATTTACAACAGTAATCCATGCCTTCATTACAATCCGGTTGGACTATTGTAATTCGTTGTATGTTGGTGTTAGCCAGTCCACCCTGTCTCGGATCCAGCTGGTGCAAAATGCTGCTGCACGCCTTTTAACTGGCACGCGAAAAAATGAGCACATTACACCTGTGTTATCCTCACTGCACTGGCTGCCTGTTCAGTTTAGAGTTCATTTTAAGATTCTTTTATTTGTTTTTAAGTCCTTAAATGGGCTTGCTCCACCCTACCTCGCTGAGCTGCTGCATATGCACTCTCCTTCCCGCTCACTCAGATCAGTTGGTCAGCTGCTTCTGGATGTGCCTAGGACTCAGCGAAAGCTTAGGGGGGATAGGGCTTTTTCTGTTGTGGCTCCAAGGCTCTGGAATTCACTGCCGATCCACATTAGACAGGCCTCCTCACTGCCCATTTTTAAGTCTGCTCTTAAGACTTACCTCTTTGGTTTGGCGTTTGATCCTGTGTGAGCAGTTGATTTTACTCTGTTTTAACTCTGTTTAGTTGTGTTTACTATGTTTTAATTAGTTTCATTTATTGTATTTTATTTTACTTATTATTATTTTGTTTTTGTTTAAAATTTATTTTAGCCTATGTTCAGCACTTTGGTCAGCGGCTGTTGTATGTAAAGTGCTTTATAAATAAAGTTGACTTGACTTGACTTGACTTAATGCTGATTGAACTGTTGGCTGTCCCAAGCTGTATTTGTTTTCTTTCATTTGAATCTAATTCGTAAAGGAGCAGCAGACAATTTAGATTACACCTTTAGAGTAATACCCAAATTGCATAAATAGTGTGCCAGCAATATGAAGCTTTAAGAAAATGAAGAAGCCTTCAAAGATTAATAAGGATTTGAAACAATGCTGTTTGATTTCACCTGACATTACATTCATTTTAAGCAAAAGTGAGCAATTAAAAAAAATCTGATTGTATGCACTGTACTCTGGAGGTTTCTCTCACAGAACATTGTTTATTCTTCATCACTAGATATTAGAGCTGATTTATTATATGTTACTGTTTGTAAGAGTAGTGTAGTACACAATATATGTTGTATTAATATCTAAAGTACTCTCTAGCAGTAGAAAAATGTCTGAGTGGAAGGGTTAAGACACCTCCAACTGTGTAAAAGTAAAGTACATGCTGGTACAGTAGCTAAGATCACTGTGTTAGAAAGTTCATTAAGGAGAGGTGCATGTGCCGGAGAGAGGCATGTGCCTGAAGACATCTCATCTCACACGTATAGGGTCTAATCCAGAGCTAACTGTTGATAGTTTAGACTTATGTATGTGAGGGAATTTTGAATGAACTTGACCACCTCTCATACAAACTGAGGAACAAATCATTCTGTCTAGAACTGCACTTCTGTTTTTTATCTGAGAATGTGACTGTTAGGTCCTCTTTTCAGTGAAACGTTTTTTTGAGATACCAAAAGTTCATAGTCCTCATTCTGTCTCTCTGGAAGTCTAAATGCTGATGTAACAAATCTGTCTCCTTTTCCAGATTTTAATTAGACATAGCTTACTGTCTTTTTTATCTCTCTTAAACTTAATGAGGCCAATCTCAGCATACCAACACATACACTTTTAAATGGAGACTAGAAAAATTGCTCTCCTACCTGTCTGAAACCTGTGGCATACTACAACATGATAAAAAGACATTCCTGCTTTGAATGTGCAGGTTTAAAGATTTTATTTTATACTAGAAAATACTTTTTGTAAATCTGACGGTACGTTTGAACATATTGCCAGTTTAAACAATAATAAAAAAATATAAATCCAGAAATTAGGTTTAAGTTTTAAACTTTCTCAGTACTCTGCTCTAAAGCTAGTAAATAACTACAAGGATTCCTTTTTGTTCGCTTGCATTAACTGCAAAATGGGTCTTCCTATTGTATAATTTAATTAAAATGGTCTGAATGATTAAACGCTAGTCTCACCATCAAGAAGACTTTAGTAATTATATTTTGGCTATAAAAATATAGGACTACAGCTATAACCAGAGTTTTTATTTGCTGTAGCTGTTTTCTTTTACTTGACAAGTGTGCAATACTGAATGATTCAAAAAAGCTTTTTTGGTTTTTCAATAGTTTTCCTCTTCTCTTGCATCTGAATATATATTTTGTGTTACTGGAGAAATGTTCCTAAATCACTGTTTGCAAACTGTGTTTTTTTATCAGACAGAATAATCAGGAATAAAGCAATTCTTCATCAATTTGTCTTTTATTAGGCTTTTACATTAATGGACTATTCTGCTTCTGCAATGGACACTTTCCTCTTTTTGCTTACAAGGAATGCGTTTGACAAATAACTACAGGTTAATGTTGTTGCTTTCTTTAGTTAGAGAGGCTTCTAGACAATGTGAATTATTTAAAATGCTCCTTGTTATGCTGATTGGATTTCTCGTAAGATGATGGGGGAAATAACTTGATATTATAGATGGGGATAAAAAATATGAAAGCCAAGTTTCACATTTTCCATTAACACCCACACATATTTTCCCTAAATATCTTAAGATGAATGACGTTTAAAAAAATACTACTTTGACTGATGAGATACTTTGAATCTGTTCCGTTTTGGCTTTAGTTTAACTGGGCACTTTATTTGCTTTTATACTTTCAGTAAAAAGAGTGGTTTCTTATTTGATTGGTCTGAACAGCACACTATATATTCTTTTGAATAATTTACTTTTCTTGTCCTAGTTGATTGCTGTAGTAATTGCTTTCTTGACTACTTATCATCACATTCTAATGGTTCAGTAAAATGTCCATAAATCAGTTTTAATATTTGCTTTGTCTATTTCAGTGATGCAGGAAGCTAACGTCTGTGCAGCCATCTCCTAATGAAACTTCAGTCTGTGTTGGAATATGTCCACACACCCAAACATTAGTTGAATTTTGACACTGGCTCACTTTTAGAGTGTATAACGAAAGCTGAGGTCTCAGATCATACCTACATGCACATAAACAGAGCAAGCAAATTCCACAAAGTATTTACTCTGGCATCCCAGTGACCCCTACTCCACCCTAGAATCAAAGGTGGTATACAAAGGCTATAAGATGGCACCTCTACCTTCTGCAAACATCTTAATGAAAAGTGTCTCAAAAAGAAGAAAAATGTAAGCAGAGAATGGCTAATTTTCTTCAGACAGTGCAGCTGCAAACACTTCTATTTTTAGAAGGAATTAAGAAGGCAAACAAAATGTTAGGTTACTGTATATAGCACAATATGTGGTGTACAAATCTAAGGAGGTTCTGCTCAAGCTTTATAATACACTGGTGAGGCCTCATCTGGAGTACTGTGTGCAGTTTTGGTCTCCAGACTACAAAAAGGACATAGCAGCGCTAGAAAAGGTTCAGAGAAGAGCAACTAGGCTGATTCCAGGGCTACAGGGATTGAATTATGAGGAAAGATTAAAAGAGGTGAGCCTACACAATTTAAGCAAAAGAAGATTAAGAGGTGACATGACTGAAGTGTTTAAAATTATGAAAGGAATTAATACAGTGGATCGATACTGTTATTTTAAATTGAGTTCATCAAGAACACGTGGACACAGTTGTAAACTTGTTAAGGGTTAATTTCGCACAAACATTAGGAAGTGTTTCTTTACACAAAGAACGATAGACACTTGGAATAAGCTACCAAGTAGTGTGGTAGACAGTAAGACTTTAGGGACTTTCAAAACTCAACTTGATGTTTTTTTGGAAGAAATAAGTGGATAGGACTGGTGAGATTTGTTGGGCTGAATGGCCTGTTCTTGTCTAGATTGTTCTAATGTTTTACTAACACTAAGCAAAATTTAAACAAAGTGTGAGTGCAGTTCCACCATTTTCAACTGACACAAATATAAACAAAGAGCTTTACTAATTGCCCTGTTGTCTGGTGAGTCCTTACAACTATTTTGAGATGTATCTTGTGAATAAATAAATTACAAATACCTAAAAAATAAGATCCTCATATGAGATGGCTTACCAATCTTTGCATATGGTCAACAGTTCTGAGACATGGACAGAAGATGTCCAACTTATCCACAGATTAAAGCTGCTTATGATATGCTGCTGTCTTGGTGGGGAGACCATAATAGGTGAAAAAGGATTACTAAAGTGTTGCCAGTCAACATTCTACTAATATATAGGATAGGATTTGTGATAAGCCAACCATCAAGGTCTTGAAGAAGCTATCATGAGAATATAGTGTGTGGATATCAGCTGGAAAATTCAGGAATGTGGAGCCACTCATAGCTGGTTAACAATGAAGTTCTCTGGAAGGCCACCCATCCCAGTTATTCTGCCTCTGTAATCAAACAGTAGAAATCAAGATACAAAGCCAATTTTGAATAGAAACTGTTTCTGCTATATATAGTCCTCAAAAATTGCTCAATTCCAGACTGTTCTGTTGTTGAGTCAATGGTGAAGGAAGCTAAAGCGGTAATCATGTGCTTTATCGGTGATGGTTTTTAGACTGCCCAGGAAGATTTCTGTTTGCCTGTTAGCACAGGCTGTTGCAAGATTACCAGACTAATATATTCTTAGAGTGATTAGTGCAGAATATCATGGACAGCGACAAATTTGACTTGTTATAAACATCTAGAAGGGACAGAAGACACCTGTATCTATAGACATTTTAAGTAATATAAAATTTGAATTGTTAAACAATGAATTTTTCAGTAGCAAGATACTGTATATGTAGTGAGGAGGGAGTGATTATGAAGTACCACACCTTTTTAGAAACCTTAAGTTTTAATCAGAAGAAAAACAACTAAATTTGTTGTATCAGGTACTAAAAAAAATCTGAAACTAAAAATGGTTTCCTTGGGTAAAGCCAACTCTTATGCTAGTTTGTCTCTGTGCAGCAGTGAATGTGATGTTGGTGTTACTTATTAAACAATGTGCAGACTGCTGGAGCCCTTATCTGGCCAGGATGCCCTGAGTATGGAAAGAATGGGGGAGAGAGTATTTTCAAGACCCTTTCTCCCCCAGACCGACAGAGGGCAGCGCCCTTGGTTTCCAGCAAGGGTGCATGGACGATTTCAGGGCCCTATTTGGTTAGAAGTGTGGCTGGAAAAAGTTTGTTAGGCACCTGGAGTCCTTCTGGGTGCCCTATAAAAAGGGGCCGGTCACCAGAAGTGAACGGCCACAGTCAGGACAGGCGGCAAAGAAGGGACTGTGCTCTGTGCTTTGCCTTGTGTGCTGGGAAGGCAAATTATGTAAATAAATTGTGTGCTGTGTGGCAAAACCTGTGTGTCCTGCCTGTCTGTGTTGGGGATAGGGGGGCTATACATGAACCGGGCATCACAACAGCCACTAGAGGAATTAAACACATACATGGAAGAAGTTGCAGGAATCCCCCCAATGCAGTTCATTTTGATTATTTTTGTTTTACAGTGGAAAATCATCATTTTAGGACTACAGGCACATACATTAAAATGTTAACTGCTAAATATTCGTTAACTTGCAGTAGGTTATCTATAGGTGGATGACACCTACAAGTTTTCTCTTAATGATAAGGACAGCATCCCACGGGATTGAGGTGAGCACAAGTAATGCCATGGGCCTCATTATAAATGATGTGTATGCACAAAACTGTTATGTACACTCATTTTGCAGATTCACTTCGAGATGTACAGAAAATAAACTAGGTGTAAAGAGACAGACTTTTCTGTTTGGTTTTGTAAACGAGTGGCACCCAGCTTCAAAGCAGTCCTAATTTTTCTGTGTTACCTTTATTTTTCATATTCACATCCATGACACCTGTGTTATCAAATACACCAAAATTAATTGTACAGATGTAATTCACTTGATTGGAATCATAATGTAACAAAATAATGGTGCATGGAATGGCCAAACTGTTCCAACTACCATAGCTGGTTTAGTGTTGTTAGAAGACATTGCAGAAGAATTAGAAGAGAGTGCATATTTATAGATGATGATAACTGGCTTATAAGTTGATTTAGATTTCCAAGAGCTATCCTCTAGCAGCTTTGTGCTGAACTGGTGCTGGCTTTACAAAGGCAGACTTTGAGGGATTGTGTTCTACCTACTCCTTTCCAAGTTCTATCCACTCTCGGGATTTTAGTCACAGAAGCTTTTCAACGTGAACTTGTTGACCGATCAGGTATTTCACAAACATCAGAATTAATCCTTGTGGTGCATGGGGCCGATGCTACACTATAAAGGCGCCTTCAGAGAATGAATTTGTTTATACAAAGAGAAAACATTTCCACTCTATTAATGTGCTGCTCTATAGTGCACAGAAAGTGTGTCGCCTTGTGCAAGCGTGTAGCATGCTGCATAATGTGGTACACAATCATGGCCTGCCCGTACCTGAAAAGATGCGGTGTGATGAACCTGGCCCTGAACCACCAAATGATCAGCCAAATTGGACAGCGATTTGAATGTAATTAGCAAAATGTAAAAACAGGTAATCAGATTATTTATTATTATATATCAGCATATTATTTATAGCAGCATTTATTTATTAAGCAATTCATTTAATTTATGGACAATTTCACATAGTACAGCCCTTATTTTCCTTAGCTCATTGGCCACATCTCCTACAGCATCCATGCATAATGTGACTCCAGAACAGCATCCATCAGCACACAGCCAGACGGTCGCCCAGTGTTTTCTGAGGCAGAGGTGTGTGTACAGCTAGCGCCAGAAAATATGCTGAGCACAGCAGCACCATCACTGTATGGATTTGTGTCCTTGGCACAGGGGTCAGCGTTTGTAATATTATCTAAAACAGAATAAACAGGCTGTGGGCTGCAACTCGCTTTTCACGTCGACTTTGATTATCTGACCACTTCTTTTTTATTTTGGGCTCTGTGTGACTTTCTGAACTTGAACTTTCGAGTGTCTCCACCTCACTGTATCACTCCATCAACTTCCTTTTGTTGCTTATACCATTGCTTACGCCAACAAACAATACATTTTTCCTTGCCTCCATTTCTTATTTACTGAAATTCTTTTTTTTCCATGTACTTTTGCCATTGTCTTTTAACAAAACACTAAATGGAAAGGGCTATTTACAATATATTGACTTTCATATTCAAATATGCAAAATTCTGTGAGGAGTTGGGTTGGGGTTGTAGGCACATGCATGTGTATTAAATTTCACATTCATTGGGATTTATAAAGGTGAAGTGCGTGGAACATGGTGTATACACAGTTTTATGCATATGGATGTTTTTGTGTGTACACACATTTCCATTATTGTCCGTACGTTGTGATTTAGTGTGAATTCTACGCACAGCGTTATACATGTGGTGCCAGCAGAAACGAACTCGGTGACGGAGATGATAATGGAAATCAAACTAACAAAAACTTAAAACTCAGAGTGCAACCTGACTGTTCAAATTTCACCTGATTGTTGCAACTAACCTTTACCAACACAAAATTATTCTTTGTTTGTTTCTTTGTAATATCCACAGAGAGATATTGAAACTGATGGCACAGTCATATTTAACCCGGAGGTAATTGGCCTGACCCCAGGGTTGACCTGTGGTCATGGGAATCCTATCCAATAAGAATTTATGGCACTCTGAAGCACTGCTGAAACCCTTATAAAAAGAAATTGATCATGTAATTATCGACCACAGTTGTACCCATTTTGTGGTCACATGACACATAGCGAGATGAAAAGAATTTACTAAAGCCATAAATTACTTGCACTTAATTTTTCTTATTAGCCATATTTTGGATAACATTTATTTTTTCAAAAAACTTAATTTACCTGTAAAGAACGACAACCATCTGAATATTTCTCAACAATTAGCATTTATCCACTGTGAAGTTCAAACGGGAAGTACAACGGTCATTTTTGTGCAAGATCCAACTTGTTTAACCCATCTGAGTTATTGTGTAGCTTGCGTGCACAAAGTTTTTATCACACACATGTTCTGTTCCATATGACAACTATGAGGTAATTGAAATCAATTTTTTTTAGAGAAAGCAAATTTGTATTGTTAGTTTTTCGCAGTAAAAAATGCATTTAATTAGTATGTTAAAGTAACACCCTAATTTTACATTTGCATCCTGAACAAATTTAACCATTTTCACTGTGTAGTCAATTTGTTGTATAAGTTGTAGTCTGTTTCATCTACCGGAGGTTCAGACATGTCGTGATGTATTTGAATTCGTGAATTTTACTAATGGATGTTTCATACAGAGTGCTGCTGTACCACACTCTTTTAATCCTATGTATTTTGTACAATTGCCTTTTTATGTTATCCAAGCATATAACTCACATTACAATCTTATGCTGACCTGTAAATTTACAACTTAAATGCTAGATGGAAGTATCTTCTTTCCCCATTTGAAATGGATAACATACAGACAAATGCCCTTGTCAAGACAGAGTGTTTTGCACTTAAATTTATCATCAAAGCTTCTGGGACATGCTGCCCATCATCAGAGGCAATTATCTTTATGTAACACTATGGGTCTTGAACAACACATGGTGTTTTTGGCATAAAGTATGACCAGTCCAACATGAGAGAGAGAGAATCCATTTCACCAGAGATACTCCATCCTATTGGAGGTCATAGACGCTGTCCTTGCATTAGCCGGACTGCTGAATCTAAAAACCACCCTTAAGGGACCACAGCCACAGTAAAACAAGGAATGATTTGATTAGATAAAATTAGATTAGATATCTTTATTGGATTAGATTAGATTAGATTAGATTAGATTAAATATCTTTATTGTCACATATACTGCAAAAGCATAGTGAAATTCTTGTGCCACAGTTGCGGTGATGTATAAATAAATACAGTAAATAAGTAAAAGAAACCTAAGTTAAGTAAATAAATAAATAACAGTGAAAAAAATGTACAGAACAATTTCACAAAAAACAACATATGGGTTCATAGTTCTTGACAGGCTCAAGAAAAAGTTGGACAGCATATTCAATAAAACATAATGTAGGGGTGTTTGAAGCTCATTATCATGGTTACTTAATGGGCAAAATATTAACAAAATCTCAAGATCTTAAAACAGGGTAGTGTGTGAATTTATGAATCCTCCAACACAACAAGAAGTCTGTGCTTTCCTCAGGTTAGCTACTTCTTATATTTATCTCAGAATCTGCTAATCATGTGGCTCATTCCCTCAGTCATAACAAGAGGAAACAGAAGTAAAACAACCCCAATGGAAAGTGAAATGCAAAGCTTCTTTTTAGGATGTAAAACATGCATTGTCTTCACAATTTTTTTTTAATCTCTTCACAAAATAGTTTTTTCTGCAAGCAGTTGTCTTCCAGTACGAACCTGAGTCTGTTCTTTTTCATATATTTAGAAGATCCAAGTTTGTACATGAACTGTAGGCTGCTTCCAAAGGCCCAGACTTACTCCACTATAGAGGAAGAATGGCTTGTGGTATATTGTTTGAGCTACCATCTCTGGGGGTGGCATTTCACGCTGGTAACTACTCATGTATCAGTCAAGTCTTGAAACACGAAGAATCAATCATAAAATCAGACCAACTTATACGCCTGTTCAAAAAAGTGACACTTAATAATTATTTTTTTTTTTTTTTCCATCCCCTTGCCTCCTCCAATCTCACATCAGTTTCTCAGACGCATAGAATTTTGTTGCAGCAGTGCAGTTACGAATTTCTTTAGCTACTTCAACGATGTTTAATTTAAAACCAGCTTCATATTTTCTTCTAATCGAATGCTCCATCGTAGATAAAAGATGCTCTTACGATAAAGGTGTATGAGGGTGTGAGATACAAAAAACACAAATCAGTGCAAACGTTGCTTCAGAATAGTGTGGGTATTACTGTGTAGTCACGTAGGCACAATAGAGAGAGAGAAAGGTTAGGAGCACGCGCTGATACAGAGCATTGCCGCTCCCACATAAAAAAAAAAGGCAGTGTGCTCCATGGTTACTCTTTCAGGTGGGCGTTAGCATATCATAATCCCTTGTACCAATAGCGCGAGATTTTCTGCATTCAACTTATACGACCGACATTATAAAATACCAGAAATTATACAGCAAAATCAAGTCCCGGAAGAACTTATCCACGAGTATATACAGTAACCATGCCCCCTTTCAATTAATATATTAAAACAAGGATGTGAATGCCAGTTTTAGACAGTGGTTTGAAACTGTACAAACTTACTGTTTAACTTTATACCACACAGTCATAGGAAAAATGTGCAAAATCCATACAAATAATGACTGGACATGGGTTCAGACCACCAGATGTGTGTAGTAGCAGCACTGTAGACTTCACCACAGCACAACATTCATAGAAATACTGTAAAGTTATAAAATTTTAGTTCAACAAATTCTGAAAGACTGCTGGAGACCAAGGAAAGAAGTCTTTGTTCAAACACTGTCATTCAGGCCTCCTTTAAATATTGAGCTGGACATTTTGAACTAACAGATAACAATGTTCTAATGGTCTAGTATTCTTATCAAGATCAACACATGCTATAGAAAGACTAATTCCTTCTCTATTTTGTGTACCACAGTTTTCTACCAGGGTGGCGCAGTGGTAGTATTGCTGCCTCGCAGTAAGGAGACCTGGGTTCGCCTCCCAGGTCCTCCCTGCGTGGAGTTTTCATGTTCTCCGCATGTCTGCATGGGTTTCCTCCAAAGTCCAAAGACATGCAGGTTAGGTGCATTGGTAATCCTAAATGGTCCCTAGTGTCTGCTTGGTGTGTGGGTGTGTGTGTGTGCCCTGCGGTGGGCTGGCACCCTGTCCAGGGTTTGTTCGTGCTTTGCGGCCTGTGCTGGCTGGGATTGGCTCCAGCAGAATGAATGACTGACAGTTTTCTACCCACAACTCAACAATGGACATATAAGGTTAATTGGTGACACTAACGGACTTGGTGCCAATGATACTGGGAGTGTGCCATAAATCCCACCCATCCATAGGTTGGCCCCTGCCTTGTTCCACTTGTTTCTGTGGTCCTGCCTTCCAGAATCAGAGTGAGCAGTTTCTGAAAATGATTGAACAAACTTTCAAATTTTAATGAAACACAGAAATGCAGATTGTACACGGTAAGAAAATGATCAGTTTTGATATAAGCCCATTTTAGGGACAACTTTCTTTCACAAAACCTCTAATAGGCTAGTCCTAAAGTAAGTTTCTGTAGGTTAGACAGAAGAAAAAGAAAAAAGAGTTCCACTGATTGCAATCTACATAATAAAGTGAGACCAGCCAAAGGAGTAGAACAAAATCATTTAGATTCCCTTATTCTTTCAAAAAATCTGCATTTCATTGCATCTCAAAACTCATGATAGCTCATAAATAATATGGCTATTTTTTGAAAGAGCCTTGTAAATTACCAGTGTAGATGGAGGTGGACTGCTTCTCCCTAACATAGTTTAAAGTAGTGTTTTACTCTAAGACTACAGTTATATTCTACCCATATACAATATTTCTCTAGTTTGTGCTCCTCTGGAAGAAATCTTTAATTTATATTAACTGTTAGCACAGCATTTCATGTTAAACCTTTTAGGACAGCCAAATGAACTTTATATGAAAACATAAAAGGTTTAAAATAGGAGTTTAATGTCAGAAGACAAGTTGGGATTAGAGGCTCATTATAGATAAGAGGTGGTGTAAAAAAATATAAATAAGTAGAGGAAATTCCATTGGAAGGGGGTGATGGGAACCCCAAGTTTTTTATTTTTATTTTTTAATTTTGAGCATTGGGTTTATTTTACTGAAACAAAAAACTCCTATCACAGAACATTAATTGGACTTTGTCCATATTCTTTGGTTTTCCTTCCACAATCCCAAAGATGTGCTGGTTAGGTTAATTGCAATTTCTGACATGGTTTTGTGGGTGTGTTGCATTAACGTGACCTCTTCAAGGCCATTTCCGGGCCTTCTGAGGCACCTGTAACCCTAAATTGGATTAAGAAAGTTTAACCATTATGTCATGGAACAATTTTTAGATATACTATAAGAATATGGTAGACTACCTAGCTTCCTGCTAACTGTCAATTGTCTTATCAGTTTAGGTGCATTAAGTTAGATTTGCTTTATCAACAGAATGAGTATTATAATGTGTTTATAATGTTCCAGCCTTGAGACATTCTCTTTTGTGATTAATACAACTGAGATTCCCAACATTTAGTTTGAAAAAGATCAATTTAAGCTCTGAGTTAAAGGGACGTTCCTTAGCAGATTTATTGTGCCTATTACAGTAGTAATTTAGGAGTAGCAAGGAACCAATAGACTACAACTGCAGCTATCAAGATTGTCCCTAGGGGTCGGGTTTGGCTAAAGGTTGCTATACTATTGAACTTCATAATCAGTGACCTATTCCTGCTTTAATTCAGCTTGTTTAATTGTTTAATCGCTTTCTGTTCTTTTTATGTAGCCAGAAAGACTTTCCACTGTTTGATTTACTTGTGTAGGAAATGTAGAAGGATGAGAATTTTTTGCTGTAACTTTAGAAAGCTAGTCTACTTAAATTTCTTCTTTTTGATGCATTTTTTCAGAGAAGCTTGCTCACAAAATTTGTATTTACCCATATTCTGAGTATGTTTTATTCATTATGATTGTGACAGTGGGTGATACTGCCTCCTAATTCTGTGCCCAGAATTTGAGAAAGTACTGTGCGTATGTATAGTATTTTTTATCCAGTGTTTGTTTGCATGAATTGTTGTCCTATCCGGATAATGGTGATTTCCAGGCAGTATCTCACCTTTGATAGGATGAAACTCTATTCAAGGTTCCCACTCATGCAGACCATGCCCATTTAGAGTCACCAGTTAACTTAACATGCAAATCTTTAGGATTTGGGCATCAACTCAAATCCACAGAGATGCTGTGTAAGCGTTACACAAGCAGAGAGCAGGTCAGATCCTGAATCCTGGTCTTTAGAATCTTGAGGCAGCAAAGCCTATTATTGTGTACTAAATAGTAGCAATAAATGAAGATCACAGTATAAGGCTGGGTTTGTACTTCACGCGACACATGCTCCAGGGGACACTCCTGCTACGCAAGAGTTTTCCTGTTTATACTTGCACGCACAGTTTACGTAAATCTGGAGGAATCCACTAGGTGACAGTGCGAGATATTATCACGGTGAGAACAGGATCGGATTCACTGTGTTGTGAATTGCCTGGAACACCCATTAAATTCCGATGACACCTTACCGCAATATCTCTGAAAAGGATGTTTAATGATTAAATCCATCAATCTAGGGATGTGTCCATTCCAGCTAGCATTGGGCACGAGGCAGAAACAATCCCTGGATGAGGCATCAGCTCATCGCAAGGTGAATACAAGCACTCACATACACTGGAGTCATTTTAATGTCACCAAATCTGCATATCTTTGGAAGGAAACCGGAGCACACTGTGGAAACCGAGCAGGAAAACATGTAAACTCCAGGCAGAGAATATCAGCAACGTGACTCCCTGCAAGACAGCAGCGCTAGCGCTCCGCCACCGTGTCACCCCCATGTGTGTAATTATTAACAGTTTTCATTATTTAAACAAAATTAATGATTTATCTGTAAAATGTAACATACATACTTTAATGTGTTTCATCATGAAAGTGATATCAAGTATAAATCTAAGGATTCTAAATGTGCAGAGAGTTGGAATATCCATCCATCCATCCATCCATCCATCCATCCATTTTCCAACCCGCTGAATCCGAACACAGGGTCACGGGGGTCTGCTGGAGCCAATCCCAGCCAACACAGGGCACAAGGCAGGAACCAATCCTGGGCAGGGTGCCAACCCACCGCAGGACACACACAAACACACCCACACACTAGGGCCAATTTAGAATCGCCAATCCACCTAACCTGCATGTCTTTGGACTGTGGGAGGAAACCGGAGCTCCCGGAGGAAATCCACGCAGACACATGGAGAACATGCAAACTCCACGCAGGGAGGACCCGGGAAGCGAACCTGGGTGTGGAATGGAATTTAAAATCTATTGCTAGCTTCTGTATGAAAATCTGCATATTCTCTGTGTGGCTAGGTATTTTTATAACAGATAAAATAAGCGTGTTTATTTAGAGTAAAAGCTGCAAGCGTGGAATGCAGCTCTTGGCTGCTTCCCGGCTTGTCTCAAGCAGTGTCTGGTTATCGTCCAATTAAGATGCCAAACGTATGACAAGTTTTCTGATAAGCTTAATTAAAAATATAGAAAAGATTACAATTTCTGCTTTCTGTTGAAATCAACAAATTGTGTAAGAGTGTTCTATGACCTTTGGATGAAACTTAGTTTATTCTTTTTCTGTTTCTTTGAAGATCTCTGTATAAAATTGCAGCTCACCCCCCCTAATGCGGGTCTTTCGCAAGCTGACAGGCTCTGTAACTGACCTCTCTGTTCACCAAGAAGTCAAGAAATAAAAAGATTTCTGTTTGTTCAAAATCGGTTTGCCTGCTGTTGTCTCGACTTCGTCCACATGGGTCTCCTTACTGCGAGGTAGCAGCGCTACCACTGCACCACCGTGCCGCCCGAGTTGGAATATCATACATTTAATGTGTTTAGTTTTGCAATCTATCACTGTTTGCTGCAGCAGTCAGGTCAGGAGGAAGTCCCAGAAAAAAAAGATGGCACAAAAGATGGTATGTGAGACTTTTAAAATGTATCATGTCATTACGATCGGGAATATGCGACGCTTGAATATAAAAGCACCACAAATGCATCTGTATGTTGGCATTTTGCTTCACCACATTGAACCATTCATAAAACATCGAAGTGTGCACATCGGACCTACTAGGATCCACATAGTGGCTTTCTGTCACATGTAGATAGTAAACAAAGACTCTGACGTCACGTTCCAACTTTTATCACACTGCGCCCCCCCAACTTTTTGCTGTTACTGCAACTCGCGCACGCGTCGCATTAATTTCTGAGGACCTGCTCAGAGGACGCATCAAATGAATGCTGGCAGCCACGATGCGTGCGCATATGCGTTCTGAGTGTGAAGTATAAACGAGCCCTAAGAATGTGCAAGTGACACCAGAAGCTATCTCATCCACCTTTGTATGCATTAATAAAGAAAGGTTTAGATAATCAAAATCTTTCTAAATAAATACAAAAAGAAAATATTAATAAAAAAGCTAAGAATTAGTTATTAATTTCTGCTTAAAATACTTAAATTCTTATAAAAAGTATTCTGTTGGTCATTTCCAAATATAAAATATATCTAGAAATATAGCATATACTGTATAACATTTTTTTAAATAAGAGATAGAAGTCCACCTAAAAGCAACATTTAGTTGAAATGAAACCAGGCAGCCATAGCCCAGGATACATATGAGGACCATTAAGATAAATAATAAATAGTGAAAATAAACTTTAAATAGTGAAAATAAATAGTGAAATGTACTTTACACTATTGTTATATATGGCAAAAGAAATAGTTTTCAAAAGCCACCACAAAAAAGAACAAAGCAATACATGTAGCAACAAACCTACTGTGCATTAATATTTTCAAAATTCAACTTTTCTTGACTCTGGCCACAGTCTCCTGGGTGGGAGGAGTTTGATGGTGGTGGGGGTGCTGCCTAAATCTCAGCTCTTACCTTTGGTCTCATTTTTCTTGCCTCTCTATAATAAGGATATTTGTTCTTATTAAGAGTTAACATCAAACTGACAGCCTGGCAAAAGCCTTGCTGCCTCAGACCTGAATCAGATAATTTCACAGGGAATCCGTTTGGAAAAACCTGACTATTCTGTGTAGGAATGAAACAATGAAATCCAATTCCAAAAGCGATGGGATTCTAGATAAACAGCAAATTGCATTGCTGCCAGCTGGAGACCTCCTTCTAGAATCTGTTTTCACTGCAATATAAGCCAGTCATTATCCTTACTTTTAGACATGTTTTTTTTCTAATTGATTCCCTCACAACTACTGAGCTAGCAACACAAGACTCCAATTCCCCAGATTCCCTAGTTGCCAGCAGCAGTATTTGTAACTTCCTATCTGTAGTGTCTGTGTTATGCGGTATAAGTTAATGTTAGTGATGAGCAAAAAATAAAACAATAAATAAAAAAGTCAATTTGGCAGGCACTGAAGCAACCTGAGGCATACACAGACATGAATGGTGTGTGGGTTGCTAGAATTATCTGTGCTGGCAAGATTACTCTGAGACATACAGAAAAAGCAAGTATTCAGAATTGCTGATATTAAAGAGACACAAATGTGCAGAAGGATAATGAGATGTAGCTTTGGATATTTACAGCAGGTAAACTCTATCATGTCTGTCTTTCATTTAGTCCTGTCGCATTGGTCATATGATGAGAAGAGCTATTTCAAAGCTAATGGATATCTAGCAGATACCTGTCCTTCTTGTACTCTGCTCTATTTATTTTCAAGCAGGAGTTTACTGACTGATATGCTTCAGCCAGGGTTGTTGCCTTGGCTCAAATTTATTTTCATTTCCTATTGTTATTTACATAGAATTCTACATTGTTTTATTAATTCTGCTTTTGGTTTTACTCTTTCTATGTTTTGTTGATGTAATGTTATGATGATTATTAATATCTGGAAGATTGGTAATTCAGATTCTGTTACCATCGTTACTATTGGGACCTTGAGCAAGGACCTTAACCTGTAAATTGCTCCAGAGGTGCTGTACAATGGCCGACCCAGCGCTCTCATCCCCAAAAGGTCATACGAAAAGACAATTTCCCCTCAGGAATTAACAAAGTATATCACATCAAAATCAAATTATTTTTCAAATTGTGTATTATGTTAGGATTCTGTATATTAGTTTTCTTTATTAATTGCCTTGTCCCCTTTATGTAGAAGGGGTGCCTGCTAATTTTGCAGCATGTAGGACAACTTCCAGCAGTACTTAAAGGCAAAGTTCAGATGGAACAGCAGCTCCAACTTCCTTCAGTTTTCTTAAAATTATTTTTAAGCTTTAACCTTTTCCCCACAAGTGTCTCCAAAAAAGCTGTTGATTTGAATTGTTACAAATAACTGAGAATGAAATGCAAAATACTGATAGCAGAAAATTTTTACCCCTATCACGAAGGTTAGGGCTCATTCACATCTCAATAACCGATACAATGATACCTTGAGATACAAGTGCCCCCATGTACGAATTTTTTGAGATACAAGCCGTCACTAGATCGATTTTTTGTCTTAAGTTACGAGCCAAAATTCGAAATACGAGCCATCAAAGAGCTTGTCCCCGCACATTCCGAGGAACTGACGATTTAGGAGTTCACGGGACTACATACGCAGCAACATATGGAGGTTCTGCAGGAGATCGGTATCGCGGAGGAGGTTATCTCTTAAAGTGAGATAAAAGAAGTGTTTGCAACGTGGGAAAAAGTTTCGAACTTTAAAGAAAAGAAACACCCTGAAAAAATTACAACTGATCATACAGTGGCGCTATTTAATGACACTTGCCTAACGCCTGACTTTATTGAAAAGAAACTGAACATGCAGCCACGCTATTTAATGACACTTGCCTAACGCTTGACTTTACTGAAAAGAAACTGAATGTGCAGCCACGCTATTTAATGACACTTGCCTAACGCCTGGCTTTACTGAAAAGAAACTGAACGTGCAGCCTTGCTATTTAATGACACTTGCCTAACTCATTTCAGAAACATTCTAAAGGGGAGGACTAAACAAAGCTCCTTGGGCAGGTTTCTATTGAAACGCCCTGCGAATGAAACTGATGAAAGCGTGGCAAAAAAGAAAAAAAACTAGTGAAGAAGAAAATTAAGTTAAGCAAAAGTGAAGTGAAAGAAAAAAACATTACAATACACTAATCAGCTTTGCCAACGTTTGTTTATTCTTTAGATTCTCTTTTATGTATTAGGTTTTATTTTGTTTGTATACAATATTTGTTCATTATAAATACATTTTTCTTATGTTAAAAACATTTAACAAAAAATTGGGGTGGTTTTTTTGGGGGCTTGCACGAATTAATCTCATTTCAATTAATTTCAATGAGGAAAATTAATTTGAGATACAAGCATTTTGACTTACGAGCTCGGTCATGGAACGAATTAAACTCGTATCTCAAGGTATCACTGTATTTAGATTTTTAAGAAAAGTATATCATTTATATATACATATATATATATATATATATATATATATATATATATATATATATATATACACATATTGTCACGCTTGGGTCACAGATTTGCACAGAAACACAGGAGGTTGTAGAAAACAGGAACTTTATTGAAACACTGCAAACAAACATTTGTCTCTTTTTCAAAAGTTTAAACATGCTCCATGACAAGTCAGAGATGGCAGTTCCACCAGGAGCAGAGTATGTCAGAGAGAGAGAGAGAGAGAAAAAAGCAAACAATCAATTCCGAATTTGACTGGTGCCCGTACAGGCTTTTAAGTAAGTGGAGTAGCGCGAGAGGCTTATCACACGACAGAGCCACCAAGTAAGGTAAGGAGCAATGTGAAGATAGTCTGTCAACATTTTTCAGGGGTTTTCCCAGGAACGTTTGTATTCTCTGGGGGTGCGATCAGCCCCCCAGCTCACAATATATATACTGTATATATATAGTATATACAGAATATAAAAATGCTAAGGATTCTGTCTGTATGTCACAGGCGAAAGCCTAACTTTAGATACTGGTTTTAATTCAAAGCTTATGCCGTGATACGCACTGATAAAGCACAACATGTGTCTGGTGGCAATTCCCCCAAATTATCGATGTTCGTGGCTTTCTTATGATGATCTTCATAGGAAAACTAATCAACATGGTAACATGGCAGAAAGAAAAAGAAGAAGTACATGAGGAAAATTGCAGCGGTTGATTATTTGATAGCAGCCAGAAGAATGACAGCCTCAGACTCCACTGACTGACACCCCAGGACTTTGCTGTGTGAAATTTACAAAGGCTCGCAAAATATGCTTTACTACAACATCCGTGAAGTTATCAGCCTTAATGTTGAGCCATTGCGCAGCTAGCTAGTACTGTGTGGCCCATCACCCTGCCTGCAGGCCTCCATGGTAAAGAGTGCATGGCATGAATTTATTTATTTATAATTTTATTGTAATAATTCATACAAATCAATCAATTTTTTACAAAACAATAGGATTGAAAAAAAACAAAGAAAACAAGTCGACCCCCACCCCAGAGAGAGAGAGCATGGCCAACAGAGTAACACTTAAGGCTTGTAGACATACCTAAATTGATGAGTTTAATAGGCCAGTAGAGATGAAAGGAGAGAAAAAAGAGATGCGGAGATAATTGCTTCCTCGGTGCTTTAAGAGCTTATTCTAAAATTTTATTGATTATATCCTGCCAGGTTTTAAAAAATTCTGTACAGAACCCATCCATCCATCCATTTTCCAACCCGCTGAATCCGAACACAGGGTCACGGGGGTCTGCTGGAGCCAATCCCAGCTAACACAGTGCACAAGGCAGGAAACCAATCCTGGGCAGGGTGCAAACCCACCGCAGGACACACACAAACACACCCACACACCAAGCACACACTAGGGCCAATTTAGAATTGCCTATCCACCTCTAACTGTATATCTGATTTTTTCCAATTTCAAATAGTATAAAACATCGGTTACCCACTGACTTAAAAGAAGAGCGTTAGGATTCTTCCAGTTCAGCAAAATAAGTCTGCGTGCCAAAAGTGTAGTGAATGCAATCACAGTTTGTCCTTCTCCACTTTAAAACCATCTGGAAGAACACCAAACACAGCTGTTAATGGGTTAGGAGGGATTGTGACACCAAGGCTGTCTAAAAGGCACTTAAAAATTTTGTTCCAAAATGATGTTAATTTGGTGCAGGCCAGAACATGTGACCCAGTGAGGCTGGGACTTGATTGCAGTGTTTACAGGTTGGATCTTGCCCTGGAAACATTTTGGACAGTTTTAGGCGAGACAGATGTGCTTGATATATAATTTTGAGTTGTGTAATTGTATGCTTTGCGCATATGGAGCTCGCGTGAAGTCTCTACATTGCTGTTTTCCACTCCTTTTCTGATAGATTGATTAAGAGATCTTTTTTCCATTGTCATCTTGGATCTTGAAAGGGAGGGACTGTAAAATAATTTTATATATTGCAGAGATGGTGTCTAAGTCCCTGAAATTGAGCAGTATTTGTTTCAGCGTGGACGAGGGTGCAAGATGAGGAAAATCGGGCAGGTTCTGTTTAACAAAGTTCCTAATTTGAAGATAGTGAAAGAAATGTGTAGCTGGAAAGTTAAATTTGGAATGTAATTGTTCGTAGGATGCAAAGATGTTGTCTATATAAAGATCTCTGAGCAAATTAATCCCAAATCTTTTCCAGATATTAAAAACTGCATATATTTGCGAGGGTTGAAAAAGGTGGTTCTCTTGCAGAGGTGCCACAGATAAAAGCTTCTCCATCTTAAAATGCTTTCTACATTGGTTCCATATTCTGAGTGAGTGAAGCACAATTGGGATATTAGTATATTGCCAATACCTTGCATTTGTTGGGGCACAAAGCAGGGAATATAAAGAAGTACTGCAGGATTTTACTTCTATTGCGGACCAGCCCTGTGTATGTTCATCTGTTTGTGTCCAGGTTTTTATAGCTTGTATGTTTGCTGCCCAGTAATAAAACTGAAAGTTAGTTAGAGCCATGCCACCTTCTGCCTTAGGTCTTTGTAGAGTTGCTCTTTTGATACGTGGATGTTTTGAGTTCTAAATAAATGAGGTTACTGTTGAATCTAATTGCTTAAAGAATGATTTATTGATGTATATTGGAATGTTTTGAAATAAAAAAAGAAGCTTAGGAAGAATATTCATCTTAACAACATTAATTCTTCCAGCTATCGTGAGATGAAGGGTTGACCATCTATGCAAGACTTGCTTAATTTTTTCCATACAGCCGGCAAAATTTTGTTGATAAAGAGCTTTGTGTTTACTTGTGATGTTTACCCCTAGGTATTTAAACTGATCTGCAATAATAAAAGGGAAGGTGTCCAATCTAATATTGTGTGCTTGAGAATTCACTGGAAAGAGTACACTTATATTCAAATTAATTCTGAGACCAGAGATCTTTTGAAATTCTGTAAGTGCTGTTAAAACTGCAGGCACAGAATTTTGTGGGTCTGATATATACAGTACGATATCATCTGCATATAGAGAAATTTTCTGTTCCAGTTCTTCTCTGATAATCCCATTTATCTGATCTGCATTTCGACAGTGACCCGCCAGTGGTTCAATGGCGATTGCAAATAACAGTGGTGACAAGGGGCATCCTTGTCTGGTACCACATTCTAGTTTAAAGTAGTCTGAACAAATATTGTTAATACAAACTGAAGCTTTTGGATTGGTATACAGTAGTTTGATCCATGCACAAATGTTCGGGCCAAACCCCAATTTCTCTAATATAGTGAAAAGGTATTTCCATTCAATCATGTCAAATTCTTTTTCTGCACCCAAAGATAATAATATTTCTGGGGTGTTTGACTTTGTTGGTGAGTATATTACATTAAACAGGTGTCGAAGATTGGAGGAGAAGTGTCGACCCTTGATAAATCCAGTTTGATCTTGTGATATTACCGAAGGCAGCACTTTCTCCATCCTTCTAGCTATGATTTTTGAGAGTATCTTAACATCATTATTCAGAAGTGAAATTGGTCTGTATGATGTACATTGTAATAAGTCCTTATTTTGTTTAAGGAAGACGGAGATTAATGCTTGGCGAAAAGTTTGAGGAAGAATTTGATTGTCTCGAGCTAGCTGAGTGGAGAATTTCTTATAAAATTCTGCAGGGTAGCCATCAGGGCCTGCTGCTTTCCCGCCTTGAAGTGACTTTATAGCATCTAGTAATTTTGATAGCGTCAGAGGTTTATCCAGTTCCTCCGCATTAAAAGTATCTATTTGTGGTAACTGTAATGTATCCAGAAATTCATTAGATTGTGTGTTGTCTTCTTTGAACTCAGTAGAATATAAGGATTTATAGTAGTCTCTAAATGTGTACATTATATTTTTATGGTCAATGATTTTTGTCTCCGTTCGTGTTGGTGATTACTGGGATTGCATTGCAAACTTCTTGCTTGTGGATTTGTTGAGCTAAAAGCTTATTACCTTTCTCTCCGTGTTCATAGTAATGATGTCTGGATTTATAAATTAGTTGTTCAGTTTCTTTAGTTTTCAAGATGTTGAGTTCTGAATGTACAGCCTGCCTTTTCCTATGTAGAGTCTCGCTTGGAAGCCTGGCACGTTCTTCATCTATTCTAGTAATTTCGCTTTTTAGTTCTGATACTTTCTTGGTTTCTAATTTATTCCTGTGGGAAAGATATGAAATAATCTGTCCTCTTAAGAAGGCCTTTAGAGTTTCCCAGAGTATTCCTGCAGAGACCTCTGAGGATGTGTTTGTCTCTAGAAAGAAACTAATTTGTATGGATATAAATTCTGTACAGTTCTCGTCTGCTAATAGAAGCGGGTTAAGACGCCATCTACGAGGTGAGTGTGTGGGGCATAGTAATTTTAGCTCCAAGATCAGAGGTGCATGGTTGGAAATAATAATAGCATTGTACTTGTAAGATTTAATCGTAGGCAAGAAATTATTATCTATAAAGAAATAATCTATTCTTGAGTAGCAATGATGTACTGGTGAGTAGAAAGAATATGTTCTTGAGTTTTGGTTTAGAAACTTCCAGGGGTCTGATAAGTTGTGGTCGGTTACAAAATGTGTAATTATCTTTGCAGTGTTAGATGTCGTCCCCCCTGTAACAGGAGTCCTATCTAAGAGTTGATTTAAAACACAATTAAAGTCCCATTATAATTTTATGAGTGTTCACATTGGGGATGGATACAAATACATTTTGTATGAATTCCTTATCATCGACATTAAGTGCATAAACATTTATGAAGATCATTTTACAGTTAAATAAGTTGCCCATGACCATCACATATCTCCCTTCCAGATCAGATACTACATCTGATGCTACAAATGGGACTGTTCTATTTATGAGAATTCCTACCCCTCTAGTTTTCTTTGTAAAGCTAGAATGGAACTTTTGGCCAGTCCAGTCCTTTTGCAGACGGAACTGATCCTTGCTTACAAAATGGGTCTCCTGTAAAAATACTATTTTAGCGTTTAAACCTGTTAGGTGAGAGAGTACTTTCTTTCTCTTTAATTCATGATTCAGGCCTTTAACATTCCAGCTCACAAAGTTGACTGTCCCATCATGGAGATATTGATTCTGATTAGATATAGCCTGCTCTTTTTCTCTCCCCCCCTTATCCCTCCCCCTTTTGCCTCCCCACGTGAGGCTGAACCCCACTTCACAAAGTCTCGGTCTTCTGACATACCTTGAGATAGAACATGTCCAACGCAAAACAAGCCCCCATGCAGCGGTGTTTTAGGATTAAAAAGTAGAGATATCTATTGCCAATATATTCTAAATACTATATGCCTAAAATATAATCATTAATAAACTATGATTATATATAATCATTAACAAACTATAAGCATAAAATATATAATATAACGTTCAGCAATCTTAAAGTAATAAGATAATAATAAACCCAGAGGATGGTGTTAGAAAGTGGTCCAGGATAAGCATAATAAGTCTTAATGCAATAATAACAATAAACCAAGGGAATGATGTTAAACAGTCTCCTTTAGGGTAGTAAGAAAAAAAGGGGTTAATTTCTTCCACACACGTCTATAACTGTAATTAAAACATAAACAGAAAGCGTTCAAGTAATGAAAAGGATGTATAATTATAATACCCGTATCATTACAAGTGGATCAGATAGCAGGTGATATCTCTTTGCCATGCCATGACAGGATGCGACTCACTTTTGTGTTTCAGAATAGTGTCGGGATCAGCTTTCTTAATTCCTTTTCTGCTTCCTCCTTACTTGAAAGACGTGATATTGGCCTTGAACATCCACTTTCAGTTTGGCAGGGTACAAGAGGCTGTAATTGATATCGGCTTGCCGTAACTGCTGTTTAATATTGTAGAAGGCTGCATGTTTAGCAGCTGTTGCGGGAGAGAAATCACGGAATATACGAATGTGGTTATTTTCCAATATAATCTCTTGCTTGCGTCTGAGGAGTGCTATCACTTCCATCTTACATAATAATCTCTCGAAGCTGATAATAAAAGACCTAGGTCTAAAGGTATTGATCCGCGTATGCGATAAGCTGCTGCTATCTCGGTATCTGACTTAAAGTCCTCTCCAATTATTTTAGAAAATAGTTCAGCTGCGAATTTCACTGGGTTTGGACTTTCACGATTCTCAGGCAGACCTTCGATTCTAATATTATTCCTTCTGTTTCCATCTTCCAGAGCACCGAGTCTGTCTCCGAGTTTTTTGCATTCGGAACTGGCAACTGTTGCTTTTCCATCAGCGGTGGATGCTAGATTTTCGGCTATTTCAATTCGTGTCATGAATGCCTGCTTAACATCCTCCAACTGATTGGCAAGTGTGCTCAGTTTAGACACGCTTTCCTGGATGTGCTCTTCAATTTTACCCAACATAGCATTAAAGGCTGCCTCAAAGCGGATATATACGCATTTCTCCGAGTCTTTATTATCCTGCCGCAGCTCTTGCAGCTCCCGCCATAGCAGCTTCTAACTTGCCTTCTCGCTTCTCTTTATATCTTGCTTTAGCGCAGTAATCATCACCTTCAATTCGGACAGGTCATTTCTGCTTTCAAACACCGTAGGTGAAGCGGCGGGCTCTATTACAGCCGGAGTAGGTTAAAGCGTGGACTGCAGGGCCTTTTCCAGTTTCAAATGATCTTCTCCAATCAGCGAGCTATTGTGCCCTGCGTCACTCGTACATTCGCTCCCCATTTCGCTTCAACTGGATGGAGACGATGCAGCGGACCGTGGTCCTGAGGAGTCAGGGCTTTCACCCATCTTTTACAGGTCAGTCTCTGAAAGGCCATACCTTGAGTTTGAACTTGGACTTGTTGCTCTGGGTTTGGATGTAGCTTTAGTTTTCTTTTCCATTTCTTTCAGAGCCCCTTTCTTACCAGCCATGTTTATATTTGCTTGCATATGCTGCAGTAGAACCCTTGGGTTGGATAAATACAGGATATCTCAGGATAATAAAGAAATAATTAAAAAAAAATAACAATGCTGCTAATGGAGCTCCGCTTCAGACGTCCATCTCTCGCAACGGACAAGACCAACTCCCATGACATGAATTTAAAGAGCCACTTTCGTAAGAACGCTGTGATAGTAAGCAGAAAGTGTTTGCACTTTTCATGATCTCTGCCGCTATGCTGTTGGTAGCTCTAGTAACACTCTCATGTATAAGTGGATGTTTATGTTAGGTGTTTTATAAAGATATGCATCACAATATAAAATCCACAAGACTGCCATCATTTTTTGAGGATGAGCAATACATTGCAGGACTAAAAATATGTATTTTAATTCTACGTAAAAACATTGTTTTCACACCTTGCTGTTTAAAGTGGTGTATGCAAAACAGACAACAGTGAGATCTGCACCTGTTACATTGGAAGCTGCAAATTACTATGAAACTCTGTTGATGTTTACAACTAAAAAGAGAATCACCAATGCCGAAAACACTCTTAAACCAAAAAAAAAATGAAACAGGATTTATTTCCATTTCTCACTGAAACCAGCTGTTAAGGTGGGTTTAAACATTTTTTGCACAGAATTGCACCTCATAGGTCTATGGCGTAACATCATTATCAAAGGACAAACTAAGGTAACTGCCTTGATCAGGGCTAAATGTTGGGGCCTTACAGCCTTTTCCTATAGTGGAAGCCATTTTGTATGCTGTTGTTAGAGTCGCGACCTGTGTTTCCTTGGTGTGTGGTCTCTGAGGTCGTGACCTTGAGTTCATCAGAAGACAGGATAAAAAGGCCAGTGGTTGCACTGATGTTTATCTAATCTGTGAATAAATCTTTCAAAATCCTTATAGTCTTTGTGATTGATTTTCGTGTCTTGCATTGTTTTCAACTTTCTGGCCTCTTGTCTGGGTTTCAGTCACTTTGTTTTATTCTGTCTATTTTGTTTTGCCTTTTTCCCAGTTATACTCAAAAATTAGTTATCTGTTTCATGTCAAGTCCTATATGTTATTTTTTAGGATACTTTATTGTGTGATATGATGTTGTATACAAGTTTACTGAATTTATTTGTTTGATAGTTAGAAGTATGTGTTCCAGTGAGAATCACAGGACCTCAGTCAGTACTTTGTGGCACGAGACACGATTTTATTACTGCAAGTGTAACTGAAGTTTGTTATTTTGAAAATGGGATTAAACCTTTTGAACGCAAGAAGAAATAGGATTTGAAAAATTAGTCCTATGTATCCTTTTACTTTGCTGGTATTGTAACCTGGAAAGAAAGCATACAGTCCAGTACCAAAGGATAAAAGGAGAAAGAGGACCGGGAGATGAAAACGTTTAAGGGGCAAGCCAAAACAATCAAAAAGCAACACATGGGTCAAAACCAAAACAATACTGAACCTGGATTGTGTGACTTGCAAGGGATATGGAACTCTGTCGACTGAACATGTCCATAAGCAAACTGGAAGTGGTCCTAACAATCTGGAAAATTACTTTTAATGAATCACAAAATCAGTATTTTATCTCAATGCAGTTATTGAAACAGTCTACTTTTGTTTTATTTGGCGAAAGGTAATTAATAATAATAATAATAATAATTAATTACATTTATATAGCGCTTTTCTCAGTACTCAAAGCGCTATCCACACAGGGAGGAACCGGGAGGAGAACCCACAATCTTCCACAGTCTCCTTACTGCAAAGCAGCAGCACTACCACTGCGCCACCTGTGATTGATATAGCCCATGAGCTTTTATCTGCATTATTATATGTTTCCATATTATTCATATTTTTAATGAACTCATTGGTGATAACTGCATACTCAACCAGCTCTGATAAGAAATCTTATTAACATCCCATGAACAACTTTACATGGCAGAACACTGGAGCGCCCAGTGAAAACTCACATGTAAAGGAAGAATACACATACTCCATAAAATTACGCAGCTGAGAATTGAACTCAGGTTCCTGAAGCTGTTAAAGATAAGCACTAATCATATTTAACAGCATGCTGCAAAACACATTACACATCATTTGATTTATGAACTACTTTTATTTTTGAGTAGTAATTTCTGGTATATTTTGTAGTATCCAAGTCCAAACTTCTGAGGCTTTCCTTCTGTGTCAGAATCATGCTGGGGTGATATAGTCATGCCAGCTAGACTAACTACTGTATATATTTTTGCTCAGGAAGTAAGATTCCTAAGCAGAATCCATTTCAAAAATAAACTAAACATAGACAGTTATGTTGTCCTTGCAATCAAAGTAAAATTTTTAAAGAACTAACTGCCATCATATACAGTATTATTGAATTCACAGCCATCACAACATCTGTCATTGTCTGACCTTGATTACTAATATCTCGCGATCAGAGGGACTGTTGCCTATTTCCAGGATCCTCAGACATAAAACAAGATTCAATGTGGTGTTTCCTCTAAATTGACCAATCTATAATTGTTGCTTATCCTCACTGCACATCTTTGGAAAATGGGGAAAAAAAATGTAGTGTGCGTAGTAAACCTCACAGAAACATAAACAGTGACTTTGGCCAGAATTCAAACCCAGTTTTCTGGAGCTATGGAATAGCAATACTAACCCAGCATAATGCAACTTAGTATATTTTGTCACACATGTGTGAGTAGGAGACAGCTAAAGGGCCTGGGGAACTGTAATACTACACCAGACCAGGGGGTGGCAGAGTATGCTGACTGTCTCTCTGTTTCTTGAAGACCATTCCTAGGAAATCTCGCCAGGTTCTGGCACCTCTGATGACGCCACTTCCAGATTCAGCACCTCTGATGACGTCACTTCCGGCTCTGTCACCTCTGATGATGTCACTTCCGGTTCTGGCATAGATGACATAATTTCCTTCCCCAGCCCATAAAACCGCCATCTTAAATCCAAATATTCAGTTCTGTTTTGGACTCAGTCTTGTGAACATCTCTGTTCAATCATTTCAAAGCTTTTTGCAGCTGGGATATAATATACGAGTGGCTGCCCCAAACCTTTATGATGTCTAGAGAGTCATTCTTATTACAATTTACTTTGTATATATACAGGTAATACAGTGGAACCTCTAGATACGAGTTTAATTCGTTCCAGAACTGAGCTTGTATAGTGAATTTCTCGTATCTAGAACAAACTTCCCCATTGAAAATAATGGAAATCCAGTTAATCCGTTCTGCACCCCAAATATATTAACATAAAAATCAATTTTCCTAATAAATAACACTGATAAATTATATATACTGTAGTCTACCTTTAATAAATAACACTGGTAAATAATATAACTGATTATTAAAAGAATCAAAACAGGTGTCCAAAGTGCAGTAGAGCATTCAATAAATCTTTAAATAAATAATCCTTTAAACAGTTGTGAAGTGGAGGTTTAAAATACACAAGAATAACAATCCTTTAACACGAGGTTAAAACGTCAACAAGAAGCAGTCTTTAAAAACAGATGACAATCCCCGGTGCTTCTTCTCTGTTAGCGTCTCACCTATTTCTCCCATGCGGGCTCTAAAACAGGCGAGACACTCTTAATGCAGCTGACCTTCTCTACACCGTCCTGCTTCAGCTGTTTGGCTCGCCTGTTCAGCTACACGCGAGCCTGCGCGAGCCTGCACTTGCCTGCACTTGCCTGCCTGCCTGCCTTCTCTTTCCCTCTCTCTCTCTCTCTCTCTCTCTCTCTCTCTCTCTCTCTTTTACTTTTTCTCCCCCTTAACCTGCTCGCGCTTCTCTATATATGCGGGGAGGACATGGCAGCTGCAGCCCATCAGCCACAGGAACAATCATGGATGTGGGCAGTTTCCCACCTGTGCACTTAAGTGAGAAACGCAGACACCGCAGATCGCGGCTCGCAACTGCTACCACGCCCCCTTGCTAAGCCGCGAGCTATACCCACAGCCTGGCTCGTGGCTCGTTACGCGAACCAATGCTCGTATTTAGAGCTGAATTTTTCGCTCATACTTTCCTCGTATTTTGAATTTCTCGTATACAGAGGTGCTCGTATCTCGAGGTTCCACTGTATTTAACAAGTGATAGGACTGATGAATTAGGAAGTCAGATATAACTAAAGAAGAGGTCAAATGAATTTTGGTTTCTTTTTTTTTATTCATTAATGGTGACTAGGCCACGTATCAATTCTTCCGACAGACAGATGTTTCAATCTGCCCTTCAAAGGCTTCAATTGTATAACCCACTCCATATATAAGAATGGTGCCATGCTTTCTTTTGTAGTTACATTTCTTCTTCTTCTTGCTCTATATTGTAAGTTTCAATGTCTTCACTGAGGACCTGGAGCTCCTCATAGTCTTGTCTGCAGACACTGGTCCTAAAGACAGCTCTGAAGGTTTTCATGACATCCTCTTTAAAAACAAGCATAACAAGATTGAATTCAGGAATCCAGATACAGAGTTGTTTAAAGAAAGATCAGACAAACATCTTTATTGTGAACTTTTCAAATGAGCCTCCATATGTGTTGCTGCCAGCAAACACATAGGCAGACTAGATCACAGTATATTAGTAATGGCAGCTAAGCAGGAGCCAGGGTAAAAATGCAGTGGGTGATGATGAAGATAAATGGGCCACCTCAGCTCATAAGGAATTATAGTTGGTGCACATAGGAAAAAATTAAGCCCTACAGTGGTTTGATGTTTGGCATCGACAATCTGCTGTAACTACCCTGCAGCAGCACATCATACAACCATTAAACACTCCTGGGGCAGCATGCTGTTCCTTTTCCCAAAACTACCCAAGGCAAATCTGAAGAACTGGCAATGGATCCTGTTAAACATACTGGCATGCATTTATGAAATCATCATCCTATATTAGCCTTCGGCCAAATTCAAATTCCCTTCTTGATTTATTATATGCAGGAAGAGGAAATTGCAAAACTCGTCCTGATCAGGTGCAGATTCTTTGGGAATGTGGCTTTGCATCTTAATTGTACATTTTCATTTACTCAACTGAATTCATTAACACTATATAGATTGATAACAATAATACATAACTGAAAAAAGAAAAATTAATTATAATCATTTTGGTTTATCTTCCACAATACATCCTGTAACAACATTTCAGATAGTCAGAAAAGTTGTGAAATTAAAAAAAGTCAAAATTAAAACAAAAGTATTTGTTATTTCATATATATCTTATTTACAACATACAAAGAGTCTTTGTTGTGCACTAGAAGTTGTTATCACAATGCCACAATCACAACACTAGAAGTTGTCATCAAAATGAAGCTGTAAAATGTGTGCTTACCCAAAAGTGTAAACTTGTCATATGTTGACTTACATCGTTCATAATTAAAGAAACTAACATCTGCAACTTCACCATCTTAATTGCAAAATATTGTGTCATGCATACGCCATAGAAGGTGAACCATAAATCTGATGCCATAGAGAATTACAGCACATGAAGAGCGACCAGAAGTAACAATCACATTTTGTCTACAGGTCTTCGTAATTAACAATGTTATTTTTGTTGTCCAGTATGGTAACAATTATTTTTATAATTCCTTTGCATCCAGTTCATTCATCCATTCATTTTCTGATTATAATGTTAAATCTTGCCGAGCCAGTGCAGCAACAAGTGCAATGCATAATGAAACAATTGGAAGGGATACTTGCATATTGGGTCCTATATAAATAGGCTCTGAGATGGACTAGCTCCTGTATGGAGTTGGTTCTAGCCATGCATCCTGTTCTTCCAGGATTGTTAGTCAGGATCAAAGCTGGATTAAGCAGGTTTTAGAATATTATTGTTATGATAAATTACACTGGCCAACAAGCATTTTGCTACTGGGATTCTTTCACCTGTACTTAAACAAATTTCACTTGCTGACTCCAAATCTGAAAAACGTTTTCATCTGGCACGTCCCGTTTTTTAGTTTTGATGTTCCAGGTTTGGACAACTAGGGTGACTGGACAGTAAAGGCAGATATCCATTTTGATAAATTCCAGTAATTCCACTAGGGATGCCATTGAAATAAATGAATTTGCCACATGTTACTAAAAGCTGTGAGTTATTTACCTTGTCACTATTAATTTTATTTAAAAATTATTAATTTTTAATTAGTGGAAAAATATTTCTTACAATTACCAAGTCTTATATGACTCTAAAACATAATGACACAGCTCAGACATGACGCTGCACTAGGTTTTACTGTTTCCTTAACATAACATTGCATTTCAGGACATTTCGTTCATTAGATTCACCATTACTTTGAAAACTGTTGATAAAACATTTGTTTACCATGGACTTTTTAAACTAGTTTCTTGGCCGAAGTGAGATGAAGTTATATCTGGCAGGTACAATATGAAGCATGTGCCATTAGTAAACATTCAGAAGGTGAACCTCCCACCACTTCACATCAAACTGGGCTTGATCAAAATTTTTATCAGGGCGATGGTCAGAAACGACGATGTGTTTCAGAATTTAAGAAATGAGTTTGGTCTCGAGAAAAGTGAAGCCAACATTAAGGAAGGTGATTTTGTTGGTTCTGAAATCGGTGAACTGGTGTTTGACAAATGAGTTCTAAAGGAAACTGAAGCCTACTGAATAAGCAGCATGTGAAGCATTTGTGCAGGTTGTCCAGAATTTTCTTGGCAGTCACAGAACAGAGAATTATGCTGAGCTTGTGCAGAACATGCTAAAAGCATATCAGCCTATGACTGCCAGAATGTCACCGAAGATGCATTTTTTACATTCTCTTCTTGACTTTCTCCTACCAAATCTGGGGGATATCAGCGATGACCATGGGGTAAGATTTCATCAAAATATAAAGATGATGGAAAACCGATATCAGGGAAAATTTACTTCGAGCGTGATGAGTGACTACTGTTGGTTCTCGCAAAGAGAACCGGATGTGCAGTACAAGCGGAAAAGCTGGTGCCTCAAACAGCATGCTGACCTTGCTTTTATACTGAGATAAATTGCCATAAACATGTTTTAAAGTGTCTCTGGTATCATCTTCTGGTTTGTTTTCTGAATAAACACATCAAAATAATTTTGGTGGGACATACAGTAGTTCAAACTTCAGATATTGTGTTGATATATTGATATTCAAAAGTGTCAAAACATCAATGATGTGTATCTCAAAAACCTGATGTGCTAGCTTAATTCCAATTTCATATATGAAATCTGCGTAAAAAACTTAGTAAAGAGCTGGTCTGAAGTTTCCAGCAGCAAACAAAAAATATTTTGTTTGTAGACCAGTGTTATTCACCTTCAAATGTTTTAAACATTTCTTAAACTGGTCATTAATGCTATGCAGGATTAGCTCTTCCTTGACCCAATACTGCCAACATAGGCTATAGCACAACAAAACCCTGCAATGGAAAAAATGGGTTCAGAAAATGAATGGATGTATAAGGAGTTTAATCTGTATACAGCAACTGCACATATCTAATGACAATGACACTATATTACTGCAATAATAATAATTTACTGTATCTGGAAAGCATACAATTATTTAATTAATTAAATATATCACGAGCAATTCATATAATGAAACGCTGTTATTCCTCATTTCGCCAGCTTTGCAGTTCACCTTCCATAGTGCGTGCCTGACACAGTAAGTATTTTGGCAACTTTAAAATTGAAACTAACGTTAAGACAACCCTTTGACCACATTTACATAAAAAGTATCACATTTCCTTGCTGGAGACAAATCTACTGTGTAATGGGCGTGACAGGATGAAAAGGGCACAGTAATAGCTGGGAGAGAAGGACTCAAAAGTCTTTGCAGTCAAAACTGTATGCTATTTTTTACAAAGTAATTTATGGATGATTAATAAAAATAATACAGACCACCAAAGATGGTTTTCTTTACATGCTGACTAAATCAAATGTGGCACAACAAAAAATGAACGAGTGAAAGGGCAAAGAAGGAGGGGAGGAATATCCACCGGGACTTCATAGCTAAATGATTTGCTCTTTTCTTTCCTGCAGGCAAGAAAAGGTTTTCGTAGAGCCCCAGAGAGTTATTATTGCAAATACTGTAGATTCTTCTTAAAAGGACCCAGCATGTCGGCTGCAACATCTACTTATGAACTGTTTAAAGTATTTTGCTGGTCTGCATGGACATAAAGCTGCCCGATTGAGTAGCACGTTTCTCTATCAATCCTTCCAAATCATTCAAAAGTTGTGGTGTGGATTGCAAATGCCCGCAGCTCAATATGCCTAGAGATTATGATAGTAATAGAAAAAGACAACATAAGCAAAGTTTGCATTCAGCCTAGACACAACAGACTTTAGTATAAATAAACATTTACAAAAAACTCCAACAAAGCGTGCAATTAATTTCAATGGAACACCGCAGTGTCGGCTGGCAGCATATCTGCACTGCTGTACTCGCGGGGAGTCAATTTCAATTCAATTTTTTTGGTAATAAAACTCATGGGGCCTATTTTACAGTTTCTTGTTTAAACTTGTGCTCCTTTTTTAACAAATCATGCCATTATTGTCTTTTAAAAATGACAGAATAATATGCTACTGTAGCTTTTTAATGCATGTTTTCTGGTATTCATTTTTAACTGGATTTTCAGTCATGTATGTGTGATGTAACACTTTGAATTGGACTATTCATGAAGAATCATTATATATTCTTTCAGATTTGACTGTTTGCCTACTTAGTCATGTCATGATCTTTTTTTGTAACCTGCTTAATCCAGACCAGGGTCGCTGGGGGGGCTGAAGCCTATCCCAGCTAGCATAGGGTGCAAGGCAGAAAGAAAAACCTGCAAAGGGTGCCAGTCCATTGCAGGGCAAACAGACACACACACACCAAACACACAATAGGGCCAATTTAGCATTACCAACTCACCTAATGGGCATGTCTTTGGACAGTGGGAGGAAATCCACTCAGGCATGGGGAGAACATTTAAACTCCACGCAGGGAGGACGCAGGACACAAACCCTGGTCTCCTTACTGCAAGGAAGCAGTGCTCCTACTCTGCCACTGTGCTGCTACCTACTAAGTTTAACATGAGCATTGCACCTCCCTGTGTATGAACTACAAATCAGCTAAACTATAGTATGGTGCAGGGCAGCTCAGCCATGCTGTGATTTTTTTATACTAATGAATAGGTTTAGTATATCAATCTTGAAAAATAAAAGGTGACAGTACAGTAAAGGGAAAAATTAATAATCATATCCATTATAGTAGTATACTGGGGACAGATTTTTGTGAAACTGGGACAATGGAATAATTGTAAAAATCTGAAATTTTACCCAAACTATCGCTCTTTTTATTATTATTTGATATTCTAAAATTATTTTTAGCATTCAGAGTGTTTAATTTTGAAAGACAGAATACAGTAAGTGTCAAATAAATGGGAAAAAATAAACATAGTTGTCAGAAAGTGTCTCATTTTACACGATTAAGTACTTGCCTCTTAATTGGGTTGACTCTTCCAAATGCCCACTAACCAATACCACAAATAACAAAAACTGACCTGCTGACCTCCAGGCTCTCTCATTTCCTTTCCTGAGGTGGTTGTCCTACTCCTCTGCCATCTGAGTGTTTTCCCAAGTTATTTCCAGACTCTTAAGCTCAGTCTGTCCCTCTATCCTGGGTTACTTACGAAGAAAAACTACTTCCTCAAAAAGAAACAAACCCTGATTCATCTTACCTGGTAAGAATTGAGACCCCTCATTTGAAATATTGGTTGCTTTCGATCATTTTTTCCATTAATCTGTTATGTATATTTGATGTCTTAAGCCTCAAGGAATGTAACCGTATTACGTGTGTGGTACAACCAACATAGTTTATGAAAAATATTTTTGTTGTTTAGTTTTAAGTGCATTCCATTGCCATGCTTCAGCATTTCGCCAGTAGATTGCTAGAATATACTGCACTGCTGCTAGGGCTGCCTCCCAAGAGGCATTGCATATCACGTCATGAAGGCTCTACTACAAAACCCAGCACAATGGACAAGCTCTTTGTCTGAGATTACAGACTGAAACCGTGAACAACCTTAGTCTTGTGCTTCATAGCATTAGGTTCACAATTTTAGCATCTTGGATCTAGGGTTAATTTAAAACTTTCAGTGACTCTTGCCACTTCCTGTTTAAACTTAATTTGTGGAAAAGCCCTCTGGTTTTTGGTAAGTGTTTCTGAGCTTTTAGGTGCTGGCTCTGATTGCATATGTTCAAAAACGTAAGCATTCTCCTGTCAGTTTTAACACAATCTATAACAAAATCAGATTTCTCAGAATCTATCATGCTTTGGATACTGGCATGTAAAGGCAGCTCCAAATATCGCTGTATTCTTTAGCTCTAGTAAAACATAAACGGACAGGGACCCATGGTGTCTGCATCACCATGTGTGCTCTATAACAGGTAAAATAACCAACCTGTAGCATGTGGGACTGCTACCAGCCAACTGATACAAAGTAATCACAACTCTGATTGACTCAATCAGTTTACAAAAGGAACAAAAAATGAGTGAAAACACTCAGATCAGGGACAGTTTACACTCACATTCATCACTAGCAATAAAGCTACAAAATTATGGCCTCTGATGATGTAGATGTTGTAATTATATTTCAAAGTATTTAAAAGGCACCTGAAAAAAGGCTGGTCTGAACATACAGTGGTGTGAAAAACTATTTGCCCCCTTCCTGATTTCTTATTCTTTTGCATGTTTGTCACACAAAATGTTTCTGATCATCAAACACATTTAACCATTAGTCAAATATAACACAAGTAAACACAAAATGCAGTTTTTAAATGATGGTGTTTATTATTTAGGGAGAAAAAAAATCCAAACCTACATGGCCCTGTGTGAAAAAGTAATTGCCCCCTTGTTAAAAAATAACCTAACTGTGGTGTATCACACCTGAGTTCAATTTCCGTAGCCACCCCCAGGCCTGATTACTGCCACACCTGTTTCAATCAAGAAATCACTTAAATAGGAGCTGCCTGACACAGAGAAGTAGACCAAAAGCACCTCAAAAGCTAGACATCATGCCAAGATCCAAAGAAATTCAGGAACAAATGAGAACAGAAGTAATTGAGATCTATCAGTCTGGTAAAGGTTATAAAGCCATTTCTAAAGCTTTGGGACTCCAGCGAACCACAGTGAGAGCCATTATCCACAAATAGCAAAAACATGGAACAGTGGTGAACCTTCCCAGGAGTGGCCGGCCGACCAAAATTACCCCAAGAGCGCAGAGACGACTCATCCGAGAGGTCACAAAAGACCCCAGGACAACGTCTAAAGAACTGCAGGCCTCACTTGCCTCAATTAAGGTCAGTGTTCACGACTCCACCATAAGAAAGAGACTGGGCAAAAACGGCCTGCATGGCAGATTTCCAAGACGCAAACCACTGTTAAGCAAAAAGAACATTAGGGCTCGTCTCAATTTTGCTAAGAAACATCTCAATGATTGCCAAGACTTTTGGGAAAATACCTTGTGGACTGATGAGTCAAAAGTTGAACTTTTTGGAAGGCAAATGTCCCGTTACATCTGGCGTAAAAGGAACACAGCATTTCAGAAAAAGAACATCATACCAACAGTAAAATATGGTGGTGGTAGTGTGATGGTCTGGGGTTGTTTTGCTGCTTCAGGACCTGGAAGGCTTGCTGTGATAGATGGAACCATGAATTCTACTGTCTACCAAAAAATCCTGAAGGAGAATGTCCGACCATCTGTTCGTCAACTCAAGCTGAAGCGATCTTGGGTGCTGCAACAGGACAATGACCCAAAACACACCAGCAAATCCACCTCTGAATGGCTGAAGAAAAACAAAATGAAGACTTTGGAGTGGCCTAGTCAAAGTCCTGACCTGAATCCAATTGAGATGCTATGGCATGACCTTAAAAAGGCGGTTCATGCTAGAAAACCCTCAAATAAAGCTGAATTACAACAATTTTGCAAAGATGAGTGGGCCAAAATTCCTCCAGAGTGCTGTAAAAGACTCATTGCAAGTTATTGCAAACGTTTGATTGCAGTTATTGCTGCTAAGGGTGGCCCAACCAGTTATTAGGTTCAGGGGGCAATTACTTTTTCACACAGGGCCATTTAGGTTTGGCTTTTTTTTTCTCCCTAAATAATAAAAACCACCATTTACAAACTGCATTTTGTGTTTACTTGTGTTATATTTGACTAATGGTTAAATGTGTTTGATGATCAGAAACATTTTGTGTGACAAACATGCAAAAGAATAAGAAATCAGGAAGGGGGCAAATAGTTTTTCACACCACTGTACTTTGGCTAATAATGTATGATTTAAAAAATTAAAATAAGAATTTACCTGAAGACTTTTTAATGATTTTAAATTTAATTAAAAAAAATGTTTTCTACAATTCATAATGCTTAAGCAATTTCTTTAATTTGGATATTTTTAGTGGTTTTGTTCAGAATTATTTATTTAGGAAATGTATTACATGACTAACTTGTTTGTATGACATTTAAGAAGAACAGAAACAAATAAATCTTTGATGACATTAGAAATTTTGCATGTTTTTCATTTATATTTTGAGCATTACTCACAATACACATAAACATTTTCTAGTTCTTAGGTCTACTTTTGACTCTAATTTTTATTTATTTTTTAAAAGAAACATCATTTCAAAGTATGTCTGAACTATACTTGATTATATCGTGTCATTTAATTGGCTGATTAAACATCTGTGACGCACCCCTTCATATTATAAAAAAACCTTCCAAGGACATCCATTTAGATTTTAGGCAATGAATTTACTAAGAGAGCAGCTGAAAAATAAGAATACTCTTTTCAAGGAATTCTCTGTAAAAATTTCAGTCAAGGATAGATAGAGGTAAGCTCAAACAATATTTTATACAAATAAACTTTATAAAAAGAGCAAGAGGAAAGGAAAATAAACACATTTACTTCATTAATACTATTGCAACCATGCATTGGCTAAATGTTCACATCCTGTATGAATGGGAATTAATAAAAAAAGTGTATAATATTAAAGCCTGAGGACACGATAGCACTATGTATGACAAATTAACAGTTATATTGGGTATAATCACATCTGTATGTCAGTGGTAAACTTGGGTTCGTTGCTGGCTGGCATTTTTAAATAAATAACTCTAATTACCCCACTTGCATCTTTGGATGGGCAGTGGGGTAGCATGGTGAGAGCGGGAGCGGACGAATCTGCACCTAGTGTGCAGGTGCAGGATTGCCCATGACCCAAATTGGTGCATGGAGCTGTGGATCAAAACAGCTGCCCCATGCCTCCTCATATTAAAAGGAAAGCAAAAGTGTTAAGAGAAAAAAAGGGAAATACTGGAGATCAGAGAATGGAGGTTAACGTAGAGAGTGAAGTAGGCAGGAAACGGGGACGAGCCCCAGGAAAACAGCATGCAGCCGACGCTCTGTGTTTCAGTGATGGTTCACTCCAGCTGACCGACTTAAGAGAGTGGGAGTGACCAGGAGGAGTGTGGCTATGTGTAAGTCCAGGAAGGCAGCAGGAGTCAGTGACAGAGGCTCAGACAGTGCGCATTCCTTTGTCCATAAGAGGAAAAGACTCGATTGTGATCTCTACTGTGGGGTCATGGAAGCAGCAGGGACCCAGACCTGTTGGCCGCATAAGAAAGAAGGCTGAGTCTGTTGGGTAGGCGGCTCCTCAGCTGCACAGTCCAGAAGGATAAGCAGGGGAGACAGCGGTTTTAATGGACTGCACTAGGGCATGTGTATCAAGGGACAGTTTCCTGTACTGTTGGTTTTAACCTTGGTTATAAGGATTTTCTATTTAGTCATTTGGATTTTAACCTCCACTGAACACATTCTTTTTTTTATATATTATTTATTGGAAGATTTTGCATTGCATTATTTATTTGGACACTGTTTTACTTTTTGATTTGTTTGTTTTAATAAATGTTTTAATAAAGCACTAGAGAACTTTTGCACCTTCCCCTTGCTTTCACTGAGTGCCCTTATTTGCCAAGCTCATCCCAGTCATGACTATCGACAGTTCAAGAGGCTCCTAAACAAGGATGGAAACGTGGATTTGACCCGCATCGTCACAATGACACATTGCTTTAATGTATTGTTTCAGAGTTTCTTCCTACCAATATGGTGAAGCTGATGTCATGTCAGGCAGTAGGTTCAGATAGAAAGGTTCTGGTCAAATGAGAATTGTCACAAAGTGGTAATAGATCATTATTTGAAATTCCAGCCACTGATGGTGAAGCCAATGATTAGTCACTGCATTTCCTCAATTACTGTGTTAATTGGATAGATTCCTATTGACCCTGCTCTAGAAAAGTAGGTTTAGAAATTGATGGATACCATGCCATGGGGTCTTGGTAATAGTAGTAGTTATTGTACTGTTGTGTATAGAATACAGTGAAATTCTTGCTTGTATGGCCGACCAACGTGCAACACATCACCACTCTCTGATGCCATCATGAACAAGAATGGAATAAAACACATAGAAATTGAGCAGTCAATGGTTTTGAAGGCTGCTCTTAAATCTAACAATATAATAACCGAAGCAGCATTCCTACAGTGTCTTAATTACATGAAAAGTAATGAGAGGAGTAAACCTATTTTGGAGCTGTGAATGAGCAAGAATCTGGTGTTTGTCTACATACTGTATGTAGCAATCTTTGTTTTGTAGGTAGTTCTATTGAAAATTGAAATAGTAATGTCAGTTGAATCAAAGCATTCATAAGGCAGATCTATCTAGAATCTAATACACGTACATAAATGCTGGGCAAATTAAAGACTTTCTAAAAACTTTTATTCTTAAAGCAGAAATTGTTAACAGGTGGGGGGCAAACCCCAATTTGAAGTTAAAATATAAAATAAACCCATTTTGCTTGATATAGTACACAGTATTCCAGTAAAATGTGGCAGAGAGATGTGTGCATCCATAACCGGTGATAAATGGGCAAAGTGTCCAATAAGTGTCCAATTATTCCTGCATTATGAGTTTTTTTCTAAAAAGTAAAAGGGTGCCTTACTGAGGATGAAACAGTACACAAGAATGACCAGGGAAGACATAAAAATGATTACCCTTTGGAAATTGTAGCTGATATATTTTGTATGTGGTGAGAATGTCATAGTTTTGGTGAAGGGGATGTGGTAATATGTTTGTTTCTAGTAGGCCAATTTTATCTACTAATGAAAAAATTCCTGCCTTGTGCCCTGTGCTGGCTTGGATTGGCTCCAGCAGACCCCTGTGACCCTGTGTTAGGATATAGCGGGTTTGATAATGACTGACTGACTGAAAATATTACACAAACTTTTCAGTTTCTGGACAGAGCATATACTGCAGATGAGCAAAGCGTCATTAACTCTGAGACAGACCATATCCACAGCTAACTGTGGCTAAATATACTGTACACTGTATGAATAAGACAAGCAAGGTTACCTGTCTCAGTTTCACAAATGGAAAGAGACTAAAGAAGCATCAAGGAAAAAGGATGGCAATGATAACGGACAGGCCAGGAATGTGGAGTTTCTGAGTATGGTAGACTGTTACACGTACTTTCATCATGGGTTTTGTTTGAGAAATCTGACATGGAGATGACTGAGTTATATAATAGACTGTACACATAAGGCTGCTTGGGCTACAAGGACCAATGCAATGGCTAAATTGCAATTGTTTAGTTTTCCATATTTTGTTAACAATTACTGGTTTCTTATTCAGACTGTTTTTTAACTTAAAATTTTAATCTGTTTTAAAAGTCAGTATGAGGTAGTACATATACAGTATGAAGTATGTATTGTCTTATTAGGATACATATAGTATTTATGTTAGTTGGTTGCCATCTAATCAAGAATAAGATGAAAACATAGGTTACATTTTTTGGATGAAAGTACTTTGTATTGTAACCTAGGCTGCCTAACCCACTCTATTGCAGAACACTTGCTCTTTTATGGGATTTTTTGTTTGCTTTCAACCTATGGTCCAAGGACATATTCTGCCTCCCTCGAGGCCCTCGGTGCCTCTTCTAATATACAATACTTATTAAAATGGAAAGGCCTCCACATTGATAAAATATAATGGGGGGTGTCACCACTAATGGCAGTCCCAGACTAAGCAGGAGTGTTTCACCTGGTGCCATTCTGTTATTTAGGCACTACCGTATTGTCCTTAGGCATGAAAACAAGCAAAGCCCATTTGGTTATGCTTATTAACAGAAGTCATTTATAGATAACTTCATAAGCCTAATTTGTTTCTGTTATGCAACTGACTTGCAGATCCCTGGGGTAGCTAACTTAATGATTGAATATACAGTATATAGAAATATATTGTTTATTTTTGGGCGATAGTAGCGAGGCTGCATATTTGTATTTATCCATCCAACTACTGGAAGCATCTCTAGTGTGTAATTACTGTTTAAGGCAGAAAAGCTAAACATTTCTCATTATACTTTCTTGCCTACCGGCAGACTTAAACTGCTCACTATATGCAGTAACTTGTACATTTACAATGTAACCATACATACTAAAACTAATTATGTACCTAATTACCGAACATTTACAATGTGGCTACACTGGGATTAGGAAGACCTAAGATAAAGTATTAGCAAGATTTACCTTGTATTTACAATAGCACTGCAAAATTAATTTTCAATACATCAAAAAGTTATAAAGAAGAACAGTAAAATTGTTAATACAATTTTCCAACAAAAAAATCTGAATCATAACATCTAGAAAGTTTCAGCTGTGGAATTCATATACTGATGTCTCTTTGTAAAATAGTATAAGGCATTATGGTGTATAAAATTATATTACAGCATTTCACCAGAAAGTTAGAAGATCTTTTTCAGGCTTCTGAGCTCAATTAACAGATCATGCAGTTGTCTATAAAAATACAGCTATGCGAAAAATGGAAGAAAATTATATTGGTTTTCCAATGCTCCCTAAGGAGCAACAGATGGTGGAACAGAAATTTTACTGCACTGCATCTTCTGTCAATTGCTTGAAGCCACAGATCTGTAACTCTTGTATTTACACTTATTAAAGGGATTTTCAGGAAATATGTTATACTCCTAATCTAGCAAAACATGTATACATATATGAGCCTCCTAACTAAATTCCAAAATACCAAGTTACGCTTTAATAATCTAAACTCTCAATCAATTTTTCACGCTATTTCATTTAAAATACAATAATCTTTACAGAGTCTGCAATACAAAGATAATTTTCTTTAAGAATGTAAATGTAATGCTAAGTCAAGTGAGATTCTAGCATCCTCCATAGGATTGATTTTTTTACCCTAAATATACAAATAAAATGAGTTGGGCATCTGCTACTGACTCAAGCTGAATACCATATCGTGTCATGGTTTGTTATGGATAAAGATACAACAGACAGGTGGTATGTTTCACACTATGTTTTTGGTTACTTAGCAGTGCTTACATCTGTTAGATTGTTTTACACCTGAAATCTGTTTCTCCTTAAGTGGGCAATTAAGATAACTGTCAATATTTTGTGCTCATTTTCGGGTGTTCTTCCGAGTTTAAATCCTAGCACCTCGTGTTGTCTTGATCTTCTCTTGCTTCCTTTTTTATTATTCATTTTACCACATTTACTGAGATTCTACATAACACCAAACTACACTTCACTTTTATTTTTTACCATATATAGAGGACATCTGTCTGAATAGCACACGATTAGCACTGAGCAATACTTAGCAAGACTGTTGGTATCATAGTATGTATGAGCTGTATTGACTTTAGGTAAAAGAGAGACAGAAACATTTCTGTTGAGATTAGGGTCCCAGCTGACAATAGGACACATGCCACTATCCTGTTCTGCGTACAAACAGTGCAGAGTTCTAATACAGGTACATCTGAGGCTGTCACTGGTCTGGTTGTATAATTTAAAGAGGTGAGATTCACAAACCCTGAAATTTTTCGAGGAAAGAAAATATCTTTTTACTAATATTTCAGAAAATACATTCTGTTTTGACAGAAGTGATTCTTATTTTTTGTTTGTATACTTCTAGTTTAATGTTCTAATACACCTGCATCAGTACCTTATGCTGATAAAAAGTATGTGGCAAATAGGGCACATTTTGAAAGCTTCGTTAATAGTGATTGAATATGCTGCTTGATTTTTTTTTTGAAAGAAAGTAAAAGAGAAAGAAAATATGAAGTTTTCAATGGGTTTAGAGTGAACCCCTCTGTCAGACTCTAGCATCTAATACAAAAAGAAAACCAAATCTTCAGGATCTACAGGAGAAGAAGAACAAGGAGTAAACTAAATTGCTGAAAGAAGAAACTAAGAAAATGTTAACATTTAGGGGAAAAGTCCTGGTGCTTAACAGGAAGAAGTGGTTGCTTGTAGAACACAGGGTTTTGAATAAATGAAGCACATGGTAACTTGAGTATGAGAAGGACATTGAGTTCTGAATGTGTGAAAGACAGGGAAAGCAGTTGTGTTTGAATTTTGATCTTATTTTGATCACTATGCCTACCATAGGTTTAATTTGTTTATTATGATAAATGCTGTACATTCTATGACCCTTCACATAAGAAGATGGCCTGTCTCAAACTACATCAACAATGCAGACACATACCAGACAGAAGGACACATTTCACCAACTGAAATGGAGTCTATACAGTTAGGTCCATAAGTATTTGGGCAGTGACACTGTTTTCATAATTTTGGCTCTATATGTCACCACAGTGGATTTGAAATGAAGAAATACTTACATGATTGAAGTGTAGGCTTTCAGCATTAATTTAGAGGGTTTAACAGAAATATAGTATGAGCCATTTTTATACAAGGTTCCCCCTATTTTCAGGTATTCAAAAGTATTTGGACAATTGACTGACAAGCTGTTCATAGCCAAATGGGAGCAGGTCCCTCATTAATTCATTAACATTAACTGTTATGCAAGTAGAAGGTCTGGAGTTAATTCCAAGTGTGGAATTTCATTTGAAGGCCTGTCACTGTTAATTCTCAATATGAGGTCCAAAGAGCTGTCCATGCAAGTAAAAACAGGTCATCATTAGGCAGAGAAAACAAAACAAACCCATTTAAAGAATATTAGAAACACCTGGAGTGGTCAATTCAAACCATCTGGGAAATTTCTACAAGAGAAGAAACATACTGGTGAGCTCAGCAACACCAGAAGGCCTGGACAACAATAGAAGACAACTGTGCTTGATAATCAAAGTATTCTTTCCTTGGTGAAGGAAAGGCATTAACGACATTTAGTAAAACCAAGAACACTCTCTTGGAGGTAGGCCTGTAACAGACAAAGTCTACAATTAAGAGAATAAAGCAAATACAGAGGGTTTACCACAAAGTGCAAACCATTGGTAGTCCTGAAGCAAAAGAAGCACAGATTAGAAAATAATTAAAAACAGCCCAGTTTTGGTACATTTTTCTTTGGACAAATGAAATTAAGATCAATATGTACCAGAATGATAGACAGAGAAGAATATGGAGGAGAGAAGGAACGGCTCATGATCTGTAGCATACCATATCACCTGTGAAACATGGTGGAGGCAGTATTATGGCATGTGCATGCATAACTGTAAATGGAAGTGGGACACAAGTTTATTGATGATATGACTGCTGACAAAAGTTGCAGGATGATTTCTGAAGTGTACAGGACTATACTATCTGCTCAGATTCAGACAAATGCAGAAAAACTGATTTGGGGATGTTTTACAGTACAGATGGGTAATAGGCCAAAGTATACTGTGACAGCAAACCAAATGCTTTCCAAGGGTAAAGAAGTGGAATATTCTTCAATGACCACATCAATCAACTGACATCAACCCAATATGACATGCTTTTCACTTAATGAAGACAAACCTGATGGCAGGAAGTCCAACGAACAAGCAGCAACTGTAGACAGCTGAAGTAAAGGCATGGTGAAGCATCAGTAGGGTTGAAACCCAGGGCTTGCAGAAGGCCATGGCTTCTAGACTTCAGGCAGTCATTGACTTCAAAAGATTTTTAACCAAGTATTGAAAGTGATCATTATATTCATGATTATGTTACTTTTTGCAAATATTTTTGAGCACGTGAAAATGGGGGAACTATGTATAAAAATGTTTTATCTTTTCTAAACAGCTCATACAATGTTTTTGTTAAATTCCTTAAATTAAAACTGCAAGTCTACACTTCAATCACGTCTTGACTGCTTTATTTCAACTCCATTGTGGTGGCGCGCAGAACCAAAATTATGAAAATTGTATCACTGTCCAAATACTTACGGACCTAACTGTAAAAGTTACATGTTTTTGTGATATTCTGCATTACTGTAATTACTTACAATTGTGTATTTGTCTTGTATTTAATACATATTTTTATTTTTTTTATATATTTTTATATATTTTTCTTGTAATTATTTTCCTGCAGTCATATGTTTTTAGAAAATTGGGATTGGAAGGAACTTGCATTGGCCAAGATTTGAATCTAATAAACAAAACAGCAGGTTAAAGCAATTATTGTGTTTGTGTGCATCTGACTTATTTGCTAACTTAGGGGGATGTGACATTTGCATGACTTAGTTTTGGAAATGGGAGAAGGAAAGTTCCATTGCTGGTTTAGGAAGACTCGTTTGGTCCATGAGAGGTTCTGAGTGTTTATTAGGGCCTGCCAAATGACACTGTGGTTTAATTGCCCTGGATTTTTTCAGGCCTGGCCCCTAACCTTGGGAATGATACCAGAAAGGAGTTCAAGATTTGCTCCAGGCAGAAGGCCCATTGATTCTAGTGCAGGTAAAGTAGGTCTAGAGTAGCAGCAGGGTTTTGTTTAATTTTCTGAGCTATACTTTAGAGTTCACACTTTGCTGTATCCAGTTTTGTATTCTTTAGCTACGATAAAGACAGTATAATATATATTTGGCCATTATGACATTTGTCCTGGGAGTGGAGGGTAGCCATGAAGGAACCCTACTAACACAGCTGTAATTTTAGGCTAACTGGAATGGACATCTGAAACACACTATACATTTTAGAAACTGACAGTTCACTTTACAAGTGCTGTTTTTAAGGCATTAAGACCCTTTGTTTTTATCATGTATTATGTGGGAGTTAACAGGTTTTATTACAAAGATTTCCAGTTATACATGTCAATTAATGTGTTTAATTTTAAAGTAATGTTCTTCTGTTAGTAATCAGCAATTATTTGATAAGAGGGTTCTCATCATCCATTCATGTTTTTCATGTATAAAAAAAGCATTCTATTTAAAACCAAGAAATAATTAAACTGTAGATAGTGTAATGACTCAGTTGCCATATAATTTAGAAAACAATCTGTTGATACTGAATGTGCTGCTGCTGAGTACTAGGATGAAGTAGTGACAGGGCGAGTTAAAAAGAAAACAGTAAGTGGTACAAAGAATTCCTGACAGCCCCTAACAATAACATCAGAGAAGCAGATAAGAAAAAGATCCCAGAATGGCTTTCTCTGTTCATTGGACATTACGTGGAAAGTCTGAGTAGCTATCCAATCTGTAAACCTTCTAGCAAGCACAAAACAACCACAGTTCAAAAACAAAAAGAAACAAATAAGCACAAAGTAGCTGTACTTAAAATGTAGAAAGTCCAATGTGTAAAAATACAAATGTGAAGCAAACATCTAATTGAAACACAGTAAAGAAAAACAGCAAAAGAAAGCTCTGACATTTTGTCACAAGGGAATAATGGCTACGATAATTTCACTTGATGATGCTTGCTGTCAAGTTCAGTTTGTGACATAGGGATCATCTTGGATCCAGGGAAGCAATAAGATGTTACCTGCCCTAACACAATAACAGGAAATAAACAAGCAAAATGCACATATATTGGAATGCTACATTTAAATGTTTGACACACTGACTGATAGATTAGATGGTTTCTATTTTTTGTGTTCATAGTTACTTATGAATGCTTTGAAATCACTTCAGTTATTTTCTTTTCCTGGCACCTTCTGACTCACCAGTACAAGAAAACCCCCAAATATTACACCATTCAACTTATCTTGATGTCTACTCCTGCAAGACTTTGACCTTTTTTGTTCCCCTGTATTTATGGCCCTCTAGAACCAAAACCCCTCATTTTAGGCCATTTTTGGACCATATTTTGTGCAGGAAAATTATACAGTTATACAGACAAAGAGTAAACCAATAGGTATCTTCAGCAAAAAATATCAGAAGGATTTTAACTTGTGAAGGCCCTGATGGTGACCCCAGTGGTTCACCCCCTAATGGGATACAAGTGGCCAAATTTACTCCTTTTCACAAAACTTTGAAAAAATGTGAATCAGTAATATATATATGTGGAGTATGGCTTTATGCAATTTTGAATTTGCTGAACATAAATTTGATAATATTTTTCATATTTGATTCTTTACTGGTTGGTTGTCCTAGCTGTCAAAGAGCCTCTTCCCAAGGTTACAAATGAGAAATTCCAAACATAAGCAGGTGGGATATTGCATTACACTATTTCAAGATCAGTGATTATGAATTTGATGATATTTTTGATTTTTTGCTGTTACAATCAAGAATGTGTAGACTTTAAACATTTAATTTGAGGCTCACATTTTAATATTTCAAATATCTGATACAGCTATTATTGTTTATTATGTACTTCTACCTCATGAAGTAAATCATTATATTTCTTATGAACACCCAAAATTAGGGCAGCTTACATTAATTCATTAAATGACGGAACACTTCGTTTAGAAATTCTCTTTTCATCCAGCAGTGTCTTATTTCAGAATATTGATATCTTTAGAATCTTACTTGCTTACATTACATCCTGAGTAAAATTGACAATTGGTTCCATTTTCACTCTTGATTTTCACCTGCTTGATAAAATATAGACAGAAATAATGTTTAGATGCTTGTAGAGTTCATGTCGTGTCTCACAACTCATCTTTTCTTTTGTCACTCCAAAGCATACTCCTTACAGATACGTGCCACTATATTTATTTATAGAGGCAGTGTGATGACATAAGAGGTTGAAACCTTGTGACTAACACATGGATTTATTGCTTCTATCAATATGGTGGCACCAGTGCAATCAGTACAGTAAATAGTGGTGCTCACAAGAAAGAAATTGTGCCGTGATAACATAAGAAAACACTAAAATAAAATGTAAAAATTAAACCTAATTATACCTCAGAAAATTAATTCAGAACAGCAAAGTCAAGTTCCTTACAACAATAGAAAGGACTTCTTTTCCTCCAAAAAATTGTTTCCTTCTAATTTTTAACTTAGCCTCCGTGAAGTTTATTACGAGATAAAAAGCTAACCATTTATATTCCAGTACATCGATGGTACCATGCATGACATTACAGAATAAGAACCATTAACAATGCCACATTATTTTGATACATTTCTTAACCAGAAACAGTATTTATTGCAGAGACTGGATTGGATTATTTACAAAGGTAATGAGTTTTAAAATTATGAAGAATTTCAAATTACTCAGTCACCCTTTTAGTTTAGCATAATAATTTAAAACTTTAAGCATTGCAGAAAAACCTTTTTAAAGGAACAGAGTATCAGATTTAACCTTAAGCAATTAACAGTAAAATTACGAATGTCAACACTTCTTCTTTGGCCCATTAATGCAGAGTGTAATATGTTAGCATGCTTTCAGTAAAAAAACACACTTCCCTTTTATAATTTTCAAGCAAAACTGACACCTTCCTATAATGTATAAAAACAAACACCCGTGATTATATTGACAATGTCCAAATAAGACTGACATTATGCAAGACAATAAAAATCATTGGTTTAATCTGCCAAGTGCAAAATTTTATTCATCTGCATTATTTCATTATTGTTATTAGTGGGTTGGATTTACAATAATAATAATAATAATAATTCTTTACATTTATGTTGCGATTTTCTCACTACACAAAGTGCTTTTCATTGTTAGTGGGGAGCCACTTCAACTGCCACTGATGTGATGAGAGAGATAGCCAATTATATTGTGATTATAGCTCCTAAGGAAAGTATTTTCCCATTCATACTACAGTCTTAGCAATATCAAAATTGATTTTTAGTCAGTTATAAGTGACATAGTGATTCTGCACTAATGGGATATATTGACAAGAGTCTAGGAGTCAATTGGAGAAAGAATTGTCTGCAACTGAATATCAGCAAAAGCAGGAAAACACTTACTGACATTTTCCACACCGAAGAGCCTCTACTCTTGGTCACTATTCAGGAAGTGGGTGTAGGGGTGCAGGCTGGACAGGTCTTGTGACACTGAGAAAGTAAGAAAAGGCAGAGAAGATTCTTTTTTCTTAGAAGATTGCACTCAACTGTACCCATCCAGGACTGCAATTGCTTCTCTCTGCTATGAGTTAAAGGATGATTGTATTAACTTCATCATATTACTGTATCTTCTTCTTTACAAAAGAATTCATAAAACCACATCTGCGTAAGTCCAGGGTACTAGACTGAACCAATTACATTTTCTCCCTCTTGAAGCCTAAGCTGACCTGTATGACCCAAATTATCATAATTCAATTCCAATAAACAAATGCAATTTGAGAAGTGTGCGAAATAAAGCCATTTCTGCCTCGAACTCTGTGTATTCCACAGCTGGACCCCTATTGCACATCAAGCATTTATCTCATTAGGTTAAGCGAACCATTTTCACACCCTTGAGGATGGTATGTTTTTAATTTCCATTACTTCTTAAGTGCTCAGTCTGAGAGACCATTACACAGCTAACTTATGAAAATGTTCCACAAAGATGTTACCCTATTCCAAATTCTGCTATTTTATTTCCTCTAGGGGAGTGTCAATAAATTAAATGGTGTGGTTTTTGATTCATGAGAGTTTTATAACCTCATGTAATCCAATTTTGGCACAGTTTTCATTTTGAAATACAAGTGTTACAAGACTGAAAATGAGAAACTGGCAGCAGTCAACCCTTCTAGCACACCTTTTAAGTTCCAGCAAAATGTCAACTATAACATTTAACAACCTCCATAATGTGTTAAAATGCCTTCAGTTTTTTCATATAAATAGATTAATTGTTTTTCCAGTGGTATTTTTGTACTTTTTTGTATACACCCACACACTCTTATGTGAAAAATTGGGTCATTTGCATAGTAACGAAAAATGGCATTGTTAAAATAGGATTAACGTTTGGAGAGAGATATTAGAAGTAAAGAAAACAAGTTTATGCTTTTTCTATATTTTTCTCATTTATACTGTAAAAGATTTGTTTTGCAAATAAACAAATAAAAAAAAATCTAGACTCCATTTTCATGTTTTCCTCTTTAAAAAAAGGACAGCAAGTGTGTCACACGTAGGATGGATTTCAAGGTGGTTGTCCCCCTATTCAGCAACTTGCCTGCATTTTTTGGCTTTCTTCTTACATCATGCAGAGGAGTAACTGTCAACTGTCACTCCTCCACAGTCAGTAATACAGACTTTCAGAGAATGAAAAGTACAGTGTGAACCATGGGTTTTAGAATGCAAAAAAATGTTCAAGTTTTTGAAGAGGAAAGATATCAACATAATTGGATACAATATATGTACAGTGGGCAAACATGTGGGGACCAGGGCTCCAAGTATTTTGAGATGGTACACAACAGGGACAGGGTCATTCAGGGTACTGATATTGTATATACTGGGGTAGGAAGTACAAATTACCCTGACAACACAGTACAATAGGATGAAAGCAACTATGGGTGGTGTGACACTTGAAGTTGTGGGGTACGCTGCAAGAGTTACAGTTAGAGGCATCGTCACAGGAGGCGAGAATAGCATGTCCTGAGAGGAAACATGTTGTATCCTTCTAGGGTACTAAAGGGTGAACATTATTGTTTTTAACAGGGTAGTTTGACCCCTCTACGAAAGGTAGCAAGAGACCACGTTTTAGTTGGTGCTTTTTTAGGTGTCAGTGAGTTGACTCCAGCTTTGTCCAGAAGACTGTTCTTGAGTTGCTCCAAAATAAGACGTCCACCTCACTCATGCAACTTTTCTAACCTATTCGGTCTTCTTTATGAATAGATCCAACTTGTCTTGACAATCACCTCTGGAAAGAAATTAGAAGTTATATTGATGGTCTATAGATGTAAAGTATACTTAATGACTTACTGCAAAGTAGCCCACGTCACTCAACTAAAAGGTGATAGGAGGATTTTTCTTCTATAAAAGGGGGTTTAAAACATAAACTGCACACTATTTGCCTACAAAAGTTCTTCTTAGTACTGTTTGACGCACTTTCCAGTTGTGTCAACAAGCTACAGAGTCGGAATCAATTACTACCTAACATGTTTCTATCCACTAAATGGACATTTATTTATATCACTTAATATTCAGAAAATATTTTGCTCCAAGAAATTAATATACCTTACTAAAACAGGAATTAAAAAGGAATTAAAAATTTTTTGGAATTTAGTAGACTTTGAATTAGAAGAAATAGGCCTCCATGTAAATTTCCACAACCGCAACACATTTCTAAAATATAAACCATGTCTTTTTCTAGGACTGCCTTGTTACATATTTGTTGACAAGTTCAATAATGTCTTAAATTATCTCTATTCTGGAGTTAATTTGTTCATTCTTCGTCTTTCAGTGCTATGTGAAGTATCAGCATTGTGTTAAAGAAGAAAGTGATTGCAACATGAATTGTAATGAAATTGTTTTTGGACTGACTGTATGTTTTGGGCTTTGTATTTTGATACACTTTACTGCAGGGTGTTCAGAGCTTATTAAGTTGCAGATACAACTTGGTTTATCTGCAAATTAACCTAACCTAGCATTGTAGCTTTGTATGTTCCTTTATCTGTTAAAAATGATTTTACGAAGATTCGAGGAATTACATTTAAATTAGGTAATTCTGCATGGTGACAGTCTCCTAGTGGTTTTAAGAATAAATGATATTCTGTGTTAAGTGTTTTTGCATGATTGTTTGTATTGTGTTTATTTTAATGCTTTTTTGTACAGCACTTTGGTGCAACCTCTGTTGTTTTAAATGTGCTTTTATAAATAAATAATCTAATCTAATCTAAGTGTAAATACAAAATACTCCAGTAGATTGGACTATAACCAAAAAGATAATAGTAATAAAGTGAAAACATTTTGGCAAATCAATCTGAGTCATCAGTGTGTTTAAGAGTTAGGTCAGATTTAGAAGTATAAAACGTTCACTAGGAACTTGAATATTTTGTTTAACTCTTGTTAATTATTACTACAAGCTACAAAATGAACATTTCTTGCTTTGAATCCCATGGACTCTGACCTGGATGTTTTTTGCATATCTGATAATGTCTTTGTGTTTGTGTTTATTGTGGGGACCACCATTTTTTGACTTACTGTACATGGTCATATTGTTGTTAACAATGACATCTAATACTATTTATGTGATTTGCTAGTGGCATGATCTGTGATGGCTGTGCCACTGATATTCAAGAAGGAGGTACAATATTCCCAGTGTTCAGTTTTAGATTCATGTAATTAAAACAAACAAATATAAGAGCTTAGTCAAGGAAAGAACAGAGAAGTAGGACCTTTATTTATTTAAGTTTCATATTGTTATTTTTGATATTTAGTCAGTTGGGATTGATGGCTGAAAAGCATGAATAAGACTTGTCTTTTGCTTTCCCCCTTGTTCTGTATGTCATTCATTTGCCTAATCAACCTTTTCACTAAGTTAATTCATCTTCTGAACTATTTTTACCACAAGCTGGCACAAAAGAAATTCTGATCGAACTACTTCATTGCATCATAACTTTAATGCTTTTGAAAAAGCAGCATGTACACCAAAACTTGCCTTTATTTATTTGTTTAAATTTTATAAAATTTTTAAAAAAGCAGCATCACTTTGCAGGTGACAGTCTTTTTAGTCACATGTTATCATGAAAGTGTTTTTGGGATTGTTTTTAATACTATTAATTACATTATCTCTATTGTTTCCTTCTTTGTAATATTTACTGTTATATTATTTGTATGATCGCAATGTCATTTTGGTTGTGTCTTTGGGTCACTGCTATTTTAGGGCAAACATATTGTTCAGAGTTGCTATTTCCATTTCTAAGCATGTGACACCACCACAAGTGAATTCATCACAAACACTAAATAAAAGATGGCTGCATACCCTACCTGATGTCCACATTTTCAATTAGTAAAATAAAAAAAAAAATGAAATCAAGTTTGTTGTAGATAAGAAAAACACATTAGGACTTTTCACAGAAATTAAACAGCTCTGAATATATTTAAAGATGTAGCAAGAACAATGTAATGATTTGATGGCTGCAGTATACCAGTTATTATCAGACTTGAAGCTATAGAATTGTGTTTAGAGTGTTTTGCTGTAATATCAACTCAAGCAAGTCCTTCCTTCGATTCAAGATTGCCAAAGTCCTCACCTTGAATAAATTGTGACTTGTTGGGGTCCCTTAATGGACCTGGAAGGGGAGATGAAATTGGAACTTTATTCTGTAACTTGCTAAACTGTAACTTTCTAAATGATGAGCTAAAGCCCTATGTTTAGCTTATGCTGACATATAGAATTTACAATGTGTTCCTTCTATTTTGAGAAAAATGTTCTTGTTTGTTAGACAAAGACCTCTGGCAAATGACTAAGACAAGTCATAAAAATGCCACCAGTCACCCTATTAACCACTGAAACAATCAAATACTGCCAAATAACAAACCCAAACAGTTGTAGGGGATTTTTAAATCAATGTGCCACCGTAGTTTTGACTGGCAGCCTCACATCTATCCAAAGACAGGTTGGAAATCACCTTATTTCTCTGCTAGCGGGAAATCTCTCAAGTGGGCATTTGTTATTTATGATTCAAATCATCCTTGGTGTACACATTTGAAAGCTTTTGTCAGGAAATTCCCACCTATTTTGACCAGCCTGAGCAGAAAGGAGTTACTGCTTACTGTTTACTAAGTCTGTAGGTGGTTATTTCATTACATTCCAGCCATTATAAGCAGATGCAGGGTGGAATGAATCCACTCTAATTTCTGTTTTTCACTGTCATCTGTCAAAAGAATTAAAGGACATGATGGCCAGTCATGCCTTGGGGAACTTGTTAGATGAAGTTATTAATTAAAACTAGACGTGAGACTGTCAGTAAGGAAATGAAAATGTGTACAGCTAGAAAATCATCTATTCCTAAACTAACAGTTGAGAGTAAGGGCAGTACCTCCTTACGTGCAGCTTGATAAAAAAGGCATACATTTCCTCAAACTAGGAAGTGTCCTTATTTTTATTATAGTGGCTTGGGACATTTAATAGCCAAATACCAGAGGCTCACCATATCTAGCATCTGTAGCATAGTGAACACCATTGAACACCAATGTTGATCAAATAATTTAATAAGTTTGGACACTATGAATGACTCTGAACTACAGAGAAGTTTATTAGTTCTGGCTTGGTGAAGTCAGTTAATGTCCAATGAATTCCAAATAAACATAAGCATACGATTCACTCTGTGGATGGGTGTCTACTGGATACTGTTGTTTTAGAGTTTATTATCTCTGCTCTTGAATAAAGAAGCAATTACTTCTTTTATTATAGAAGAAACTTTTGCCTGTGTATATGTATTCTTGTTTCATTCTGCATAACCCAGCTATTAATGGGCAAACCAAGGATTTTTAATCTTGTAATTTCTACATCATGTTCATGTTTAGACTATGTTATTCCTACATCAGCCTCTTCTATCACAAACTTACTAACAATTCAATATAAGGATCTTTGTGATGTCTTTAGCAAAAGCCAGTCACAGGAACTCCCAACTCATAGACCATAATAGACCATAATACTGGCCTTATCTTAGAAATGTTTATAATTGTTTTCACTTTGGCATTAATACAGCCTTTGCTTGTATTTTTCTGGAGTACAAGGATTTTAAATAAACTGTTTTAAGGCATTATGACATAACCTCTATACTTGATCTTATTTTGAGCTTTGTAAAGTCCCTTGTTATGATGTGGTTTGTGAAAAGTTATTTATAAAATTAAGTTCGATTATCTAGACGCAGACAATTACAACACTTGCACAGTTATAAAGTGATATTAATTTGGAATTAAATATATATATTGTCACACACGCACGATTAGGGGGAAGCCAACGGGCCCGACAGAGCACTAAAACATGTGGAATGAGGGCACAGGATGGCGTATCAATTCCTCTCTCTCTTTTTCTCCAGAAAAAAAATAGCCTTAAATAGCTTAAGAAGACCCACCAACAACAACATCCTCTGTACTTCTGCATCAACCTCCCTGATAACTTCATTTTCTGACTCACACTGATGTCCTCATGTCCGGCTCCGTTCGATGACGTCACCTCCATCCTACTCCATTCACGTCATCTTCAATTTCCCCTTCATCTGTATAATTTCTGGTTCCACCTCCATAAAACTTCCCCCTGCAAACTGTTGATTGTCTTGTGTATAATTTGTATGCATCTGAAAAGTGTTGTTTTCACTGCCTGAGTGCTGTACACTATATGGAGGAGCTTCCCCAACTCTTAATCAGTTTCTCCTGTGCTTTATTTCTTCACAATATATATATGGCATTTGTCTCTCAGTGTGATCTATCATAGTCAAAAGAGAAGAGGTCAGAATGATTGGTGACTCTAAATTGTCCTTGTGCGACTGAGTGCAGATATGAACATGGGTGTGTTCAAACATGGATGGTACCTCTTTCAAAGTGCGTATCTGTCTGGTGTTGCCTGGATATCACACAACTCTGTTCTTGAAAAAAAGAACATTTAGACAAAACAAATCAAGTGATGGCTAATAGAGAACCACAGAGTGACTTGCAATGCATTCTGAAATTGAAAGACTTTGAGGGTATGTAAAGATGGAATAGTTTACTATTAAGGAGTTGGTTCCATGCTGGCCCTGGATCCTCTGAATCCGGAATTAAAGTACAGTGAGAATGGTCAGTGCTTGAAGTGGACCAGTATGCTGTCTTATTTATTTAAAAAATTCTTGGTTGTTTTAAGCCTTTAAATGCTAATACTCAAAAAAGTGATAATAACTATAAATGCTCACTTTAGTATTCATTGTCATTTACATTTCTATTCTACCATTGGCAGTTTTTCACAATAATTATTTGAATTAAAGTTTAAAATGAAAAAGGAAAGTGTGAATTAAAATTCCTGATACAAGTAGAAAATGCACATGGCAGTATCATTCTGTCTACAGAATAAAACAGAAAAAGGTAGGCTAATCAAATATGGGTAAAGCAGTAATTATTAATAGTATCTAAAAAATAATAATAAACAAAGAGCAGATGCAGGTGCAAAAGATAATAAATGCCGAAAAGCAGGAAGTAACTGAGTCATCTCCGGTTATGTGATTATTAGTAAGCAGTGGCTTAAATACTATAAAATAAATAAAGAAAAAACAGCACAAGATTTTGGACAAGCAAATCATTATTTTTCTCAATGAGAATTATCTGTTTTGATTTTTTTAAATCACTAAATAAAGGCAGAGATGATTTCTGTTTCAAATAATCAATAATTAAAAACACAAGTTGTGTAAAATCTATAGCCACTATGGCCTTCCAGGACTAGAATTGAGCACCCCTAATGTAAGTGAATCAACTAGTTTCCCAAACATTTCCTAACGTTTTCAGTGCTCTGCATATATTGGGCAAGGACACTGTAAAACATTTTTACCCTACACTATTTGTATTTATTGACATCAAGTTTTCATGAGTGCCATTATACACGTTTTATGTTTTGAAGTCTGTCTTTCTTAAGTTACTGTTGCATTTAATAGGTTAGAGAATGAGGCAGTGAAAGTATAAATATGGAATACAGGAAGGGAAGGAGAGTGGACTGGTGTCTCCCTGTCATTGCATGTGCGGTGATGAAATTTTAGAACACCTGCAAAGTGGTGAACCACTACTTGGAATACATTCAAGCTCCAAGTCCCATTGAAAGTTAGGAATTTCCATTCCATTGAATGCTTTGTACCTTTACATATTCATAGATGTATTAACATTGAAGTATCCCTTTAACAGGCTCTGATTATAAAACGATGCAGACATGAAGTTTGTCTGATGTTCAAAAAACCGCGGAAAAACCTGCTAATCTAACCTAATAAAGAATTTCCACCTTACTATTTTTTTCTTGACTGTTAAAAAAAATCAAGATAAAACAAAAATACTGTTTCTGTTTTAGACAGTTTCAGTATAATTGAAAGTATTTTGACTCAGTTAAACATAATCTGTACAGTAGATTTAAATAACAATATATGGATTAAAATAATAAAAGTCATTTTGAGAGCATCAAAGATCATCGGTTACAACCTGCCCTTATTGCACTCCCTGTACAACAGACATGTGATCAACTGAGCAAGCAAAATCATTAAAGATTCCTCTTATTCAGCTCATTACCTTTTTCAGCCTTTCCCTTCTAATAGATGCTTCAAGTCACTGGGGGGGAGAACTAGCTGTCTGAACCTGAGTTTCTACCATAAGCTATACAACCTCTGAACTGTAATACCTTGTTAATTTTTACTGTTTTTTACCTTAATATTTATAATATTTGTTTTTTGTGTGAGAATGCTTCTTAATATCCTCTACTGAATCAAATAACTCTGCCTTGACTGTATCTACCTATGGTTCAATAAAAATGAAAGTTACTTTATATTGCACATTACAACTTTAGGATGAAGCTGTCTTAAACTGTATATGTGTGTATGTCTCTGTGTGTTTTTGTGAACTCTGAAGTATATATTTCAGAGTTTGCTGTGTGTTCCAGCCCCTTTTCAGATTGTACACTTGTTTTTATGTCCCTAATGTAATTCTGATTGCTTTTGTTCTAAGATGAAAATGTGCGTGGAGCCTTTTGATTAGTTGATTGGTCAGTTTGTTCATAACCAAACCTTTCACCATAAAGGCACAGAACAGATCCCTGCACCAACCAACTGAGAAAGACAACTGTCCATTTTGGAAATGGAATCACACATTTACATGATTGGGAACAGGTGTATCACAGGGAGTAGTAGGCTCAGCACAGCAGTGAGTGCCCCAGACCCAAAAGATTTCTCAAGGGTGCTAGAAGCAGGGTAACCCTGTGTGAGTCAGACATGTTAGACCCTCTATTGAGGGAAACAAATCAGCTAAGAAAGGTTAATGAAAGAGTAGAATATGCCTTTATGAAATAGGGGCTAGTGCATGATTCAGAAATTGAGAGAAGTGGAACCATGTTGCTTTTGTAGCAGTGAGAATTAGCTAGAGGCCAGTCTTAATTTTAAGATGTATTAGGTAGTGCAACATATTGTACAACTGGAAGAATTAAACTTTGCTGGTCCTTTTAAGGCTGGGTGCATGAATAAAGCAGTTCCCCAAGTTTTATCACCATTCATATTTTCAGTTCTCATACAGATGTCAGTGCTAATTCATTATTTAAGCTATGTAAAAACAGAAAATGATCATTTCAGGATTGGATTAAGTCCTGCACATAATTTCTTAATACTAGAATTATCAAAGCCTACGAAAAAACTCGTTATCCAGGCCCACCTTAAATCCCTTCACACCTCTCCATCAGCGTCTTTTGTGTTGTAAATATGTTGATCAACGCAAGCAGCCTGCTATCCCACTATCTGAAGTGACTTTTGCTGCTGGTGGAAGCTCCTGTCGCACTCTATGCAACTATAAATAAGTATCTATTTTCCTAATAAAGTACATTTGCAATGTCACTTCAGTACATGTGCAATGTTACTCCTTATTCAGGTAAAGATCCCAGTCGTCCCATGGAAGAAAGTCTTACTGAGGCTAAAGTCATAAAGCTTATGAAACCTTTTCTGGACAAAGGCAGAACCGTAACAGGAGCTTCCACCTGCAGCTAAAGTCACTTTAGTGCACATGTACTTTGTGAGCATGCCGTGTCAATCAAATTGAGGAAGCTCTGCAGTCTACTTGTGACTTTATGCTGTAGGAAGATAAGCAAATAAATCAAGGTAAATAACATTCGATCTGGTTTTTATCTAAGTAACATATATATCCGATGATGTGGAAAAAACATACAAGATGACCATTTGTTAGTAACAAATTATGGTTGAAATTTACACCCCAAAAACATACTAAACTGCAGTGGTTGTTGTTGCTGCCACAAACATCTAATGTTCGAGGTTTAAAGCCCTTGTGGTCATCCTCTGCCCCAGGTTTAAATGTTCTCCAAATCTCTGTTTTGTTTTCCCAACTAGATACTCTGGTTTTCTCATAATATCCCAAAGACACATTTGTCAGGATAACTGTAACTTTGATCTGACCCCGCCTAACAGAAGGCATGAATGTGACCTTCAATAAACTGGCACAACCCCTATGGTGGGCTACTGTCTCATCTTTGCCATCTGAGAAAGAATATCTGCTGTAGGAGACAGTGGCACCCTGAGTGATTCCTCAAAAGAGACAAATGGTGCCATGACGCAGATTCACTCAGGGAGAGTGTGAATGTAACCGGCAATATGTGCAGTGAAGCTGAGAGAAATGCTGTTGCACTAAAAGCTGTGTCACCAGTCAGCAGTTAGATCGATAACTGACTAAATGGAATTTTCTATTAAGCTCAGCAGTAGTACTTGTCAGTTGTAATTACAGGGACCCATGTTTACTTCCCAGCCATGCTGTCTCAGGGAGAATAGCCTCTGAGAGGAGGAGAAGAATGCTGAGCAATTCCTTAGTTGAAATACTGCCACCTTATTCTCTGATAGACACTTTTTTAGAATCACAACTCATTATACTTGTGGATTTGCAGTGCGTTAATCATTACTTATAATCATTTCCATTGAAGGGCACTGAAATAAGATGGTGGTATTACTGTGTTTTACTCTTTTATTTTGTGAGCTGTATGGTGAAAACTTTTTACAAAACGATTCAAATATATAGTAACTACATAAACACATGTAATACAAAAAAAGTATGCTCAAGTCGTCTTGCTGAAAAATAATAATGAAGTTTTATGGTAAGAAAAAACATATTCATTAACACAATTCCATATACAGTCATGTGCCATTTATGGCTGACCAAGTTGAGACAATTCATAATTATGCCCAAGGGCCACAGGAAAACCACAGGGTAATAGTCATTCAGTTTCTAACCCACTTAGTCCTGAACAGGGTCGCAGAGGGTCCCGGAGCATATCCCATCTAGCACAGGGTGCAAGACAGGAACAAACCTGGACTGGGCGCTAGTCCATCACAGGATGAACACACACACACACACACACTAGGACCTATTTAATTTTGCAGATCCACCTAACTTGCATGTTTTTGGACAGTGGGAGGAAACTGGGGCACCCAGAGGAAACCCACGCAGACACAGAGAACGTGAAAATTCCATTCAGGGAGGACCTAATGCATCACCGTGCTGCCCATAGGGTAATAATTGTTCTAGAAATTACCAAAAACCACTGCAGTAATAAATGTTTTATATCTTGTGTTTTCTAACTCTTGGAGAGGGGCCTTTAAGGTTTGTTTTGATCAGTGTTGCTCTATGTGGCTAATTCTTATGCATGCAGCCTGAACCACATTCTTTCCTCTAACATTTCTCAACATTTATAGTCCTGTGGCCCAATTTTATCTTTTTTACATTCATTGACAACCCAGCTAGCAGCAATTGCAGACTCTTCCTTGGTAAAACATACTTGGGTCGTCCTCGGTCAAACCAACTCACTCAAAATGGGGAAACATATTGCACGACACTGCTGATCGCTTAGGCAAACCACCCTGATCCACTTGCACACCAACAATAGAAACTCACGACTCACCAGGAGCAGTGGTTGAGAAATACTGAAACAGGCAACCCACAGCTACTCAATCACAAAACAATGGTGGCAACCCAAACCCACTGGCAGTGCAACCCAGTGGTTGAGAAACATGTGCAGATGATGAAACCTGATGATCAGTTTGTGCTACTCCTACCAGCAGTTAGAGTATGCTTACTGGCCAGTAGTTCACACCATACACACAGAGCCTTGATATTGCACTTTCTGACCGACATACGGCCAATTTGATATATGACCAAATGGCCCAAAATAAAGCCGTAAGTTGACACATGGCTGTATTTCCTCTTTTCTGTAGAATATTCAATGTTGCTTTATGGTTCTTTAACTTGTCTATTCATCTCAAACACCAAGTGCTTTCTTCTTTTCAGGGTTGTTTCTTCAGAATTTGAATTTCTTTGATATCTTACCTCTTATCATTAATGCATTATATATCTTGACGTCATCATTACTAAATGTATGCTTATTCACCCTGTATAATATAGCTTTCTTTTAAGATAAAACATTTGTATTTTTACCTAGTACAAAGTATTTTTGTTTTAAGTTATAACATATTTGTATAATTTAAATACAAAATTATTTACATATTGCATCATTAGTGCTTAGTGCATCACTAAAGACTCTCTCCTTTAATCTTCATTGTTTAAAAAAAACAGCACTGGAATGGTGTCTCTTTGTGGTCTTGTGACAAACTGTTATACTTGAAATGAGTGTTATTTCCACTTCTGCTTTATTTGGATGTTCCAAAAAGGGCCACCGCATGATATATGGTGTCTCTAGTCACATTCCAGGTCACCAATGATAAACAGGTGAGACTGCCTGACACCCCCGTGTAATTAATCTCTCATATATCATTACTTGACTAAAAATTATTTCTCTAAAGGCCAATCCTAAATTCCATTTTCTGTAGGAAACTCTTACTGTAGCTTTAGATTCTCATTCCTTCTGTTGCTTTATTTTTTTTTGGACCTTCAAATTATTTTTCTTCAGTGATCATGTCCTGTCCAGATATTGACGCTGACATATTATTGCGTATATACACTCCATGTCTTCTTTGATGAAAGAAAAAATTCAGGTTACAACTGAGATAAATGAATAAAAACACTTTAGCTGATTTTCTGACTAGTCTTTAATTTTTAGGACTATTGCAGTACCCCCGTGACCCTGTGTTAGGATATAGCGGGTTGGATAATGGATGGATGGATGGATGGGTATTCTTTTTAGGCAAGACCAACTATATTTTGCTTCCTTTTTGTTTTCAATTCATTTCTACCAGGCTGATAAAATTCAGTAGTCAGACTTGACTTATCCAGAGGTCACAGGTTAAGGGAAAAGCATTGCTGCCTGTCACACCCTTAGCCATTGGGTTCTCCTGAAGATTCTTTCACATCAGTGTGTCGGGTTTTTCAAATTTGTAAAGACTTTTCTAGATTTGGTTCTCTCTTTGTAACCTCTCTTGTCATTGCATTGTTCTGTTACATGCTTAATTCCCAAGTAGTATCCTTTAACTGTTTTTATTTTTTTTTATTATTGTCAGATACATATACTGGCTTTTACCAGCTGGTTATGTCCTGTGGCTTTTTCTATTTCCAATCCAACATTAAATACAAGATCTATTGGACAAGATCTTGTCCTCAAGCTGGCAACAGTTCTATATTGCTATACACAGTATGTTCAAAGTTTCAAAGTACAGCGGTACCTTGAGATACGAGTTTGATTCAATCCGTGACCGAGCTCGTAAGTCAAACTGCTCGTATCTCAAATCAGTTTTCCCCATTGAAATTAATTGAAATGAGATTAATTCGTGCCAGCCCCCAAAAACCACCCCAATTTTTTGTTACATGTTTTCAACATAAAAAAAATGTATTTATAATGAACAAATATTGTATACAAACAAAATAAAACCTAATACATAAAAGAGAATCTAAAGAAATAAACAGATGTTGGCAGAGCCGATTAGCATATTGTATTATTTTTTACTTTCACTTCACTTTTGCTGAACTTAATTTTCTTCTTCACTAGTTTTTTTCTTTTTTGCCACACTTTCGCAGGGCATTTCAATAGAAACCTGTCCAAGGATATTTGTTTCTTCCTTCCTTTAGAATGTTTCTGAAATGAGTTAGGCAAGTGTCATTAAATAGCGCCGCTGCGCGACCAGTCGTAACTTTTTCAGGGTGTTTCTTTTCAATAAAGTCCAAAACTTTTTCCCACATTACCAACACTTCCTTTATCTCACTTGAAGAGATAACCTCCTCTGCCTCTGGCTCCTCTGCGATACCAAACTCCTGCAGAACCTCCGTATGTTGCTGTGTCTGTAGCTCCATCAACTCCTCCATTGTCAGTTTTTCGGAATGTGCGGTGACAAGCTCTTTGATGGCTTGTATCTCGGATTTTGGCTCATAACTCAAGGCAAAAAATGAACCTAGTGACAGCTCGTATCTCAAAAAACTCGTATGTTGGGGCACTCGTATCTCAAGGTACCACTGTATGCAAATAGAGTTGATAATCTGGTTTTGGAAGGAGTGTTTTCATTGGCTTAATACTTGGTCTAAAACCTGCATTGATGCTACAGTGTGATAAACCATCACCTGAAAGTACACAAGTTCATGTCTATTTAATGCATTCAGTAAAAATTAACACTCTTTCAGCTTAACTAAAAACATAAATATTGTAGTGACATCCTCAGTTATATATTTTTTAAGAATGCATTCTAATGTTATTAGAAAACAATAGTCTTATTTTCTGTATTTTTTGTTTTACAAAACAAAAATGTATAAAACTTATTTTTGCTGTCAAATGGTTTCTTTTCTCTCTGTGTGGTAGAGGTGGAGAAGTAGGAAATCAGAAAAATTCATAGGTAAAGTTTAGTTTATGTGTTTGAAACTTACTGCATTTCCCACTTTTTCACATTTTCACACACAGAAGGGAGATGCTGACTGTATTGACAAGCTGATTTATCAAGCAGGATCTGTGATTGGCATGGATGTGGACACTCTGGTGACAGTGGCAGAGAGGAGGACACTGTGGAAGCTGCAATCTATTATGGACAATGAACATCACCCATTATACACCACCATAATTAAAGAGAGGAGTTTGTTTAGTGGTAGGTTGCTATCAGAGAACTGCAATACGGACAGATAGAAAAGATCTTTTGTCCCCAGAGACATTAGACTCTTTAACTCTTCCCAAATGGGGCAGGGGGTGGTTGAGTTCTGGGCCTGATGCTCCTTCTCTGCTCATATGCTATATTAGCTATACACTACATCCAGTGTCTCACTACGTGGTCACTAATGTGTAACCTTTTTTCATAATGTGTCACTTTAAACATGTTATTCTACCAGCATAAGCCATGTCACTTTAGTTTATTTTTGCTTCCATATTATGTCACATTAGTATCTGTCATTTTATAATTATATGCCACCTTTCACTTTAGTAGTAATCTTATTTGCACAATTACCATTGCACTGGCACAATTGTATGCACCATCTACATTTCCTGTATTGGACTGTAAGATTACAAGCCCAGTGTACTTAATGTTATTTGTATAGTGCATACTTAAATGTTTGTATCTAACTTGGTATAATTCTTGGCTACTGGTACTTAAATTTCCCTCGGGATTAATAAAGTATCTATATATTGTGAGAGACAGCCAGCAACTCAGCCTGGCCGGGATGCCCCTGAAATGGAAGGATGGGGAGAAGGCAGCTACTTGTGGACACTGAAAGCACTAACATTAGATGGCAGCTCCACTGGAATGTAGTGGTGCCCTGGATTCCCGCAGGGTGTCCTGGGACTTGGGGTTCAGTTTTTCAGCCCTGTTGGGTGCCGTGGGTGCTGCCAGAAGTGGGCCAGAAGTACTAGGAAGTCATGAGGATGGAAGCCTAAAGTACTTCCGGGCTGATTAAAGATTTGGAATTCACCAGCTGACCCGTGGGAGGAAGATAAGATATCAAAGACTATACAAAGGACTGCTGTGAACCCAGCAGGCGAGCCAGAGTCGGGTGGAGGTGGACAAAGCTTGCTGGGAGGTGTGGAGGAGAAAGAAGAGAGTGAATTATGAATTGCATTGTGTTCATTTAATTGTTTATTGTGGCTGTGGTGCTTGGAGAGCACTGTATATTTTTATTTTATTAATTTTCATTGTAATCATTCCATACAAACAGATCAATTTATAACCCAACAAATTTGAAGACTAATCAAATCCCACCTCTGAGAAGGAGAGCTTTAATAAGGCAACATTAAACAAAAGAGAGGGAGAAGTAAATATATATGTAAATAAGAGATGGAGAAGGGAGTTAAATGCGGTAATAGTTATTTCTCTAATTCTAAAATAATATTGATTAAATCCTGCCATGTTTTGAAAACATTTTGTACAGATCCTCTAACTGAGAATTTGATTTTTTCCAATTTCAAATAATATAAAACATCGGTTTCCCACTGACTTATAAGAGGAGAATTAGGATTCTTCCAATTTAACAAAATAAGTCTGCGTGCCAAAAGTGTAGTGAATGCAATCACCGTTTGCTTGTCCTTCTCCAATTCAAGTCCATCTGGAAGAGCACCGAACACAGCTGTTAATGGGTTAGGAGGGATTGTGACCTGAGAGGCTGTCTGAGAGGCACTTAAAAATTTTTGTCCAAAATGATGTTAGTTTGGTGCAGGCCCAAAACATGTGACCCAGTGAGGCAGGAGCTTGGTTGCAGCGTTCGCAGGTTGGATCCTGCCCTGGAAACATTTTGGACAGTTTTAAGTGAGACAGATGAGCTCGATATATAATTTTTAGTTGAATAATTCTATGCTTTGCGCATATACAACTAGAGTGAATTCTCTGCTTTGCTACCTTCCACTCCTTTTCTGATATATTGATTAAGAGATCTTCTTCCCAATGTCCTCTTGGATCTTTGAAAGGTAGGGACTCTAATAAGGTTTTATATATTGCGGAAATAGTGTTTATTTCCTCGAAATTGAGCAGTATTTTTTCCAGCATTGTGGAGGGTGCAAGGTGGGGGAAATCGGGCAATTTCTGTTTAACAAAATTTCTAATTTGAAGATAGTAAAAGAAATGTGTAGCTGGGAGGTTGAATTTTGAACGTAATTGTTCAAAAAATGTAAATATGTTATCTATATAAAGATCTCTGAGCATTTTAATCCCAAAACTTTTCCAGGTATTAAAAACTGGATATACTTGCGAAGGTTGAAAGAGGTGGTTCTCTTGCAGAGGTGCCACTGATAAAAGATTTTCCATCTTAAAATGCTTTCTAATTTGGTTCCATATTCTGAGTGAGTAAAGCACAATTGGGTTATTAGTATATTTGCGATAACTTTCATTTATTGGAGAGCAGAGCAGGGAATATAAAGAAGTACTACAGGATTTTACTTCTATTGCGGACCAAGCCTGTGTATGTTCATTTATTTGTGTCCAGGTTTTTATGGCTTGTATGTTTGCTGCCCAGTAATAAAACTGAAAATTAGGTAAAGCCATGCCACCTTCTGCCTGAGGTCTTTGTAGGGTCACTCTTCGGATACGTGGGTGTTTTGAGTTCCAAATGAATGAAGTTATTGTTGAATCTAACTGTTTACTTGGAGAGCACTGTAGAAGAAGAAGAAAAGAATTAAACAACTTCTTGGTGCTTTTAACCCGTATCTATCTATCTATCTATCTATCTATCTATCTATCTATCTATCTATCTATCTATCTATCTATCTATCTATCTATCTATCTATCTATCTATCTATCTATCTATCTAGTAATTAAAAAATGCTTATTTTCAGAATTTCAGTTTTCATTACAGAAGATTTTATTTCTGGTAGTACTCCCCTTTTATGGATACTGTTCAATTAAGTTTCTAAATGTGTTATTTTGGGTAGCATTTTGGCACAACACTTTAGACAACTGGATTTCATTCCTGGGCCCATTAATTTCTAAATGTACACCTTTTTCTCACATTCATATGAGTGTTTTGTAGTTGCTCCAGCAGATGTTCATACTGTGATACTTAGAGAGTCTTTAAAATAACATGGGTATGCATCAATGTCATCTTCTATATAAAGGCATGCTGTTCCATCCTTGGTTGATTCCTTCCTCATGACCAATGCTGCTGAGATATACTCTAAGTCTACCAGAGCCCTGTAGTGGGAAAATATGGGTTCATAAAATGGATTTTAAAGTAATTATTTAACTTAAAGATATCTCGTATCAACTCTACACTGTTTCATTTAGCATAGATAAACTATATGGCTAATGAATGATAGGTTTGATCCATTATTTTCAAAATGAAAAAGAAATTATATAGTTTTTAGTGCAAAAAAATACATAACTGATATACTAACATTGTATTCTCTAGCTCCATTGCATAGTCCTGTTGAATGGTTCATGACAATTTCCTGTGCGTCACTAGAGACAAGAAAATCTTCAGATTGGATAAGTTTCTCACAGATTACTTAAGTCTTGGCAGATATGCCTGTTTCTTGGCTTTCATGTTTCAGTTCAGAAGACATTTTTGAAAATGTGGTCTTGAAACACAAGATGAAAACATAAAAAATGTTTTGATAAAGTTTCATCTGAATCATGAATACATAAAAAAGCTTATTCTGAAATTTTATTAATATTGCTGTTTATCACACCATACTGATTCAGATGCTGCAATGAAGGCCACACACAGTTTTTTTTTTTTTTTTATAAATAATGAATTCTTAGGAGAGCCAAAAAAAAGTCTTATCTGGTACAAAAATAGAACACTGCAGGTTGCTGAGATTTTCACATACATTAGTTGAACATCATTAAAGACTTAAATTAAGGAAGCCATGAATGGTCAACTACTATAGTCATTCAAATAGACCATTTAATGTTTTGTAAGAAAACAAGAATTTTCCAAATTGGGCTATCTATGATGTGACACAGTCAATTTATCTAATTCTATGAGTTTTGCTTGAATAACTGCTCAACAGAACAGGGTCAGCTGCTCAAAAAATGTGAACTTCACTATCCATTAAAACAAGAGTCATGAAGACAGCAGGTCACTGATCTGGGAGCAGCGTGTTACAAATCACTGTCATGGCTGAGTCACAATATTAAACAAAATATAGCTAACTGCACTGATCATGGCATAAGACAATTTACATTAGTATTCTGCATAAATCCTAGGGTGAGCAAGTATGAGATGTATCCTGTGTGAAATCTTGAAGATTATTTTAAGCAATTGGAAATTATTATGTTATGACAAGCTGAGCTGATATGTTAAACATACACACACACGCTGCTTTATTAAATTCAATTCAATTTTGTATAGTGCTCTTCACCGAATATAGACTCCGTGTACCTTCACATGTTTACAGTTACAGTACAGTAACAGAAAGAATTTAACCATATATCATCTACATGCTCGAACACAAAATTTACATTAAACACAGTACAAATTTCAATTTAATTAGCGTAAAATAATGACAAAGTCAAATAACAGCAGAGTTTTGGTGGCCCAGGCCAATGGGTCACCCATAATTTCACAGTATTATTAGCACATTATAGACAGTCTAATAAGAAGATTAGATGCGTTTATTCTTGGATCTCAAGGCTCCAAAAACTCTTTTGTGACTTTCCTTGGGCAGGAGTAGCATCTTAGCAATATAGCAGTGGCACTACATGCCATAGCAGGCTACTGACAAGGGAAGCAGAATAGAGGATATCAGTAACAAGTTATAATGTTTGACATGCTTATATTTTTGTGTAAATGACAGAGTGGCCATGTGATCAGCTAATCAGGGCTCTCTTATCTAGCATAAAGTAATGAGGCTTTGTTTGTAATTTTGATGCTGAGACAAAAGAGGTATCTCTTACTCAAGTGAACAAAATATTCACCAGGTTTGAGACTCTGCAGGTAAACTCAGACCCTGCTTTGTTTATTAGTCCATTGGATCTTTAGCAGACTGGCAATTTAAGTTCATAACATACTCTCAGGTATGTGGGAACTGATAAATTCACTTAAGGAAACCATTTGAAAGCGTATATTTAAAAAAGAAGGATTTTGAAACCAGCACCAAGCTTAACCAGAAGCCTCAAACTTCCTAGTTGTAATAATTTATCTTGCAGAAATTTTTTGAATTAATTGAAAGCTGTAAAAACAATCATTTGAGCAGCAGGTGAATAACAAATAGCAATAGTCACTTTTTTCTAGAAATATCTATATCCATTTCTGTATCCATACTGGAAAAAATAAATATTTTTGTATATTTTTAAGTAGGAAAAAGCAGATTTTAGACAGTGGTGTAATGTGTGAGGTAAAAAAACTCCTAAATAATTTGCTGAATCAGTAGAACTACGGTCTCGGATTACTTAGTTTAAAAAGTGAAAGGTCCTTATTCTGTCCTGTAAAGTGTGGCAGAACGAGTTGTCACTGGCCACAGGTGAGCAGTGTGAAGTATGGCCGGTGGTAAGAATGCACAGGCAAAGGACAAAACAACTTGCAGATGTGTACAAAGCAGCAGTGGAGGGAGAGTCACAATGTTGAGATCTGGACCTGGAACACTGTTTGCAGCATCAGTTTATTGAAGGAAGACAGTCAAGAGACTGGTACTTCTGTAAGGCATACAAGGAGATTCACCCGTCCATACATGTTTGACAGATCACCAAACAGAAGTACTGTACAGCGTTTAACATCGCTGATGCATTGCATGCCAGTGCAGCACTTAACATCCCTGCTGTGTCATCTGCATATGGTTCCTATTGCCCCCAGCCATAAGTATGAATGACGCAACTTGATTGTCCGTAAATTAGTGCGTGACTGTACAAGGTTTGTGAGATTACTTTGAAATCTGTCTCTTATTAAGTTTATCATTAAATAGGTTAATGAAATCATGCTGTTAATGCTTATAGGTATTTTGCATGGAAGTTCCAATTTGTCAACTTAGCAACTCTTTAAAATAGTACATGTTTGGAATTTTAATATAAGAGTGTGATTGCTCTAAATTAAATAAAGTTGAGTTTCTCTAACCACTTTAATTTTGAATGAGGCTACTGTATCTACAGTCTCTTTTACACTTACACTTTACACATATAGATTGTTCTTCATTTTGAGTTTCTCATAATATCCAAAAATTTTAATGTAGACTATTCTTGCTTTACTAATCACAATGTGTGAGAAAAACTTGATTGTCAAATCAAAATACATAAACCTAATTTACATTTATATTTATTTGCTTGGCAGACGCTTTACCAAAGTGAAAACGGAGGTAAACATAATCAAGTGACATTAGGATAGGGCCTGTTTGTTCAGCAAGTATAATAGGACAGGTAACAAAAGTTCATTGCCACAAATGAAAAGAGGCAATAACTAATCATTTATAACCATAGATTATAATCAATAAGGCAATTAAACTTAAACAACAGATAATCAACAATATAAAAGATCACAGAGCATAGTTTTTTTTTTCAATCAATTAGATAGATGTTCACAAAACAAATGGGTCTTCAATTGCTTCTTAAATACACTGAGGGAGTTAGCAGTACAGATGGAGGTATGTAGCCCATTCTACCAACTGGGAACTACAAAGCAAAAGAGTCTGGACTGAGACTTGATACCATGCAGAGGTTTCATCACCAGATGCTGTTCAATGGCAGAACTGAGTGGGCAACAAGGAGCATAGCACCTCACCAGTGTCTCCATATACACAGGTGCTGACCCACTGACTACTCTATAGGCAGGCATAACAGATTTGAATGTGCTGCTGCGGGTAGCCAGTTTCTCGCCCTGAAGAGAGAAGTGATATGTGCCCATCTTGGCTGTTTAACTTGATAACACCTGGCGTGTACTCCTGCCATAAGTGAGTCGCCGTAGTCTACACACAATAAGACCAGAGCCTGGACCAGAAATTGTGCTACATACTGCCAGATAAGGTCTGATCTTGCGAATGTTGTACATCGTGAATCTACATGAATGAGAGACAGTAGAAATGTGATCAGAAAAGATAGCTGCTTATCAATCATTCCCCAAGATTGCTGTACAGACTTGGCAGGTGTTAGTGACAGTGAGCCAAGCTGTACAGAGATGGGGAATTGAACAGACTGGATGGCTGAGATCACGAGAAACTCTGTTTTTGGATTGTGATCCTTCATCCAGGTTGAGATATCAATAAGATATGCAGAGACTTTAGCTGATACCGTATTATACATCTGTGTATCATCAGCATAGAACTGATAAGAGAACCCATGGGATTGGATGATGGAGCCCAGCAAGGTGGTGCACATACAGAAAAGTAGAGGATCCAGCACCGATCCTTGGGGTACACCTATGCATGTCTGGTGTGCCTTTGACAAATATTCTCGCCAGGATACACAGTAGCATCTGCCCGAGATGTAGGACTCAAACCATCTGGGAGCATTTCCAGTGATGCCAATGTCAGAGAAGGTGGCAAGAAGGATGTTGTGGTTGGTTGTGTCAAAGGCAGAAGGGAGATCAGCAGGATCAGGACCGATAACATGTTGGTAGCTCTAGCAAGTCGTAGCTGGTCGACCACTGTTAGTAGAGCCATCTCAGTTGAGTGATTCCTCTTGAAATCGGACTGGTTGGTATTGAGTATTCCATTCTGCACAAGGAAGGAAGAGACCTGGTTAGTAACAGTGAATTCAAGTGTTTTGGAAAGAAAGGAAATTACAGAGACAGGCCTGTACTGGACCGAGCATGGTTTTTTTTTTTTTTGAGAATTGGGGTTATCACAGCATGTTTGAAGATGTTAAGAAATGTGCCTTAGCTGAATGATGTGTTAATGATGTGCGTAATAGCAGGAATGGGTGAGGGGGAGATGCCCTGAAGGTGATGTGAGGAGATAGGCTCAAGTGGACAGGTAGTAGGGTGATAGGAGAGGCGGTTGGAAATGTCAGTGGCAGAGAGTGCAGAGAATGTGGAGAATGTTGAGTGATGTTTGGAAGGAAGCATACTGGGTGGTAGTGAAGGTGAGAAATGACTGCTGATGGTAGCCACCCTATACTGAAAAAAGATGGTGAAATCATCAGAAGAATAGGGGGTTGAGGGAGGAGGGTTAACAAGTGAAGTGAATGCAGAGAACAAAGAGTGTGTGTTGGTGGCGCTGTTAATTCTAGTCTGATAGAACTTTACCTTAGTGTTGATGGTGGCAGAAGAAAAGGATTCAAGAAGGGATTGAGCCTTTGACTTCTTCCATTTTCTTTCAGTAGTTCTGAGGTCAGTCTGTTGATTGTGGAGTGCTTCTGAAAAGCCAGGGACAGGCTTTCGCGTGCAGGCCTGGAAGAGAGAGGACAAACATTGTCAAGATAGAGTCGAGCATAGGGTGTCTGTGGCAGTGTTGGTGTCAAGAGAGGAGAAGTGGTCAAAGATACCTAAATGAAAAAGTGGGCAGATGTGTATAGAGGATTGACAGTTGCATTTGTGGGAGTGCAGTTGCATGAGAGGACAAGGTCAAGCAGATTGCCAGCCTTTTGAGTCGGTGGGGTGTGGAGCTATGACATGTTGAAGGAGGGAAGAAGAGCGAGAAAATCAGCAGCAGGAGGGCTGTCTGGATGAACGTTCAGGTCCCCAAGGATTAGAAGTATGTTACTGTCATCTGGGAGGGAAGAGAGCAGTCCATCCAGCTCATCAAGGAAGATCCTGAGGAAACCTGGAGGACGATAGACAACAACAACGGTCATGTTAATTGGAAAGGAGACAGTAATAGCATGGTATTCAAAAGTAGTAAAACTGCTTACATTACCCAGAGGAGTGATTTTCCAGGACTTAGATATAAGAATATCTGTCCCCCCTCCCCTACCAGTGGAAAGGCAGAAGTAGGAGAAGTTGAAAGCAGAGGAAAGCACTCTTGGTGTTGCTGTGTTTTCTGGTCGAATCCATGACTCTGTCAGAGCCACCACTTGGAGACCCCTTTGGGTGGTGAAAACTGGAATAATATCTGCTTTGTTGACCGCAGACTGTCAGTTCCACAAGCCAAAGGAGAACAAAATATTTGAGATGGTGGCTTGGTGCAGTGGATGAAGGTTGTCTTGGTTGTGAAAATGTATTGTCTGGGTTGCAAAAATATATTAACACAGAGAAAAATTAAATGTGCAACAAATGATGGAAATGGATTCAGCACGATCAAAAGCTACTGATCTTGTGTCAACTAGTCACAGGGTGTGACATCACACATACACACAGGAGTCATGCAGAGAAAATCCAGAGTCACCAGTTAACCTAACATGCATATATCTGTTATGTGGGCACTTATCAGAGTATCTGTATCAAAATCCTGTATACAAGGAATACATGTTCCAACTACACACTGGCACTGACTGGGTCTGAAAGGAATTTCAGTTTATTTTATATAGTCCTTTTCTATTAAAACAGCAAAACACTAACTTAAATGCACAAGTATTAAAGAGTACCAGAATGTATGGAAGAATAATGGAAAATGGGAAGTAGGTCTCAGATGTTTTTTTCTTGGAGGAGAACAGCAGAGTGACACACAAAACAAAAAAGGTATTTTATAAATCAAGATATCCAGCCAATTTCAGTAGTATAGTAGTTGCCATTGGATACTAAAAGAAGAAAAAGAAGAACTGAAATTGCTGCATTCCTTTCATGGCCAGTTTCTCAGTCTTAATGTTGATTTAGGCCAACTAACTCCTAAGGCAAACAGCAAAAGAAAGAGCAGAGCAAATCCAGCATTACACCCTCACAGTTCTTTTACTTTATGTGTGCAGAATTAATACAACAGGGAATACCTGACCGATAAAAATCTGGCAGCCAACCATGTATGGGTGAAATGTTACAAAAAACGCATTGTTCTACACACAGAGTAATATAGACACAGACTTGTATATAAATTTTTGGTATACTGTATTAATCCCAGAGGGGAAAAATAATGCGATTTTTTTTTTCTGGAGGCTGGAGTGGTGTTAGTTCCAACGTTTGCCGCTAGGTGTGTGAACTAGACTGCCCTCTGCATCATTTGGCCAAGAGGCATCTTTGAAGTGCTCAGGCGATTGCAGCCTGAATTGTGGTGATCAGACGAGTGGTTTGTGCATCACGACAATGCTCCTGCCCACACAGTATTGAGTGTGCAGTAGTTTCTCATGAAAAATGGGATGACAACGGTTTCTGACCCCCACTACTCCGCTGACCTTGCACCCTGCAATTTTTTTTATTTCCAAGAATAAAGAAGGACCTTAAAGGAAAGCATTTTCAGGATGTAGAGGAGGTCAAGAAGCAAATGACACTTTGCAAGAGTTTCAGAACAGTTTTGAACAATGGAAAAAGTGGGGGGACAAGTGTATTGTGTCTCAGGAAGAGTATTTTGAGGGTGATTACATTTTGGAAATGTTCTGACAAATATATGATTTTTTTTTTTAATTCTCATTATTTTTGGGTCCCCCCTCGTATATAAATGAAAGGTGGAACTCTACATTTAAAACCAATAATTATGATATTACCATAAATAAATCAAGCTTCAGTGTACTGAAAAACATTTCTACTACTCTCTTCCACTATGCATGGACAGCAGTGTCATTTTTGCAAGCCCATTACGGTGCAGCCACCACATTCAGTATTTACTAATTTCGTGGAATCAACAAGTTCTTATTTAGTGCTGCTATTCAGAAGAATATGTAAGTACAATATTATTTTGATACATTCAGGTGTAAAATATGTGTGTATTTACCTAAGTATCATAGCACTTTAAGGTTAAATTGCATGAGCAGACTGTGGCATAATAATGTGTTTATTGCTACTCAAAAGTAAAATTAGAAATTTTGTAAAATTTTCTTTACTTTATAGACCTACTTGGTTGATTTGCATACATTTATTATTTATTTATTGAAAGAATCATGTAATTCTTTGTGGCTTTTAATAGCTGAAGACAGTGAATGTACCTTCTACAGATATATTGGAATGTTATTACAGAAATGCATATCACAGGAGTGCATACACATACATTATCAGTATGTATGTAGAAAACTCCAGATATTTTTTCTCGTTCATCTTATTCATCTGGGCTTCATTAAGTAATTCAGGAAAAAAAGTAAATATACACAGCATATATGTACAATTAAGGAAAAGCTGGTTGTAGGGTCGTTTCAATAAAACACCCAGTGCTGTCTTATAGTTGATTTGTAACAGTTCAGAAAAAGGAGCAGAACCCTTCCACACATCCATTTGTATATCCTGATCTGGCAGGAAATTTTTAATATGCTGTGTCTTGCTCCCTGCAAATTACTTTGATAATTTCTAGTGTATTGTTTTTGTAAGGTACGGTATAAAGAGAATAAATCTGACGTAACTTAGTGGCGCCATACTCAGACCAGCATTTGGAAATACTTTATAAATAACTGTTTATGCAACTTCCTTACCCATTTCACTTGCTGTAGATCCCAACCCTTTACTCAATGTGCTGTCTTCTGTCTAAGAAATGAATTTTCCATCCTTCAAACTTAAAATCTGTTAACTCTGGTCCTGGTACACTCCTTCATCTAGTTTATGACTATATATGCAATATGTAATTCATACATACTTATGTGTACTGATCAATTTATTGAACACGATCCAAAGAATTCTGATTATTCATTTTTTCTTTTAGTATGTAATTTGTGCAGTATGGTGTATAGATGCATGAAGGTAAGACTTGACACCTGTATGTTAGTGAGATTTAGTTATGTCACTAGTCCCCAGAGGAATACCACGCAAGGGAATCTAACACAATAAGAAAAAAAGCATACTCTTTCTGTAGACGTGTGGAGAAAGAACTGCTGTCAGCTATTATCATTTGTCTGCATCAGCTTTGAAGTTAAGTGCAAAGAATGCTTTTATTAAGAATGATTTCTCTTCTTGCCTCTTTTTCTCAGCATTTTTTCTGCTTGACTGATGTTCATGTTTCTAGCTTCTCTCCAACGGATACAGGGGATGATTATATGACCAAATTCACACTGCTTTTTCCTACTGCACCCCTACTGAAATGTCCAGGTAGCTAGTTTCTATCATTCTTCTTTCTTTACAAATTCTTATCTTTGTCTGGAATCACCTATTTGTAAATATGTTTAAGAGAACCCTTTTATGTTTTCTTCTTACTTAAAATGCATTGAATCAAAGTTTGAAGCCAGATAACATACAGAGCTAAGAGAACATGATTTGTTTCATTTTTGTCTTGGTGATATTTCATTTCCCAGTATTGGCACACTTGTCTGGTATACATAATATATAAAAGCAGATTGTTAGATGGATAACTGTTTAGGATTCTGCATGACTACATTTTATCCAGCCTGGACAGTTCATTCACAGACTAAAAGATTGGAGAGAAGCCATATATATTTTGGCTATAAGTACTAGTCTTTATATTATTAATCTTTACTATAAAAATCACAAATTAAGTGAATAATAATGTTATTAGCATACTGCATATATATTGCTTTGTCTAATTTTGTAGTAATTTAGCTGTCAACAATAATATAATAATGTAAAACAATTGTCCCTGTATATTTTAGTACCTGCGGTGGGTTGGCACCCTGCCCGGGATTGGTTCCTGCCTTGTGCCCTGTGTTGGCTGGGATTGGCTCTAGCAGACCCCCGTGACCCTGTGTTCGGATTCAGCGGGTTGGACAATGGATGGATGGATGAATATTTTAGTACATAATTATGAATCAACAGAATTTCTAGTATATAATCTATCAAAATCATAGAAGCGCTTCTAAATCCTCACCTCTGACAGTCTCCTAGACAGCATTTTATCTTGTTTTTACTCTCCATATTGCCAAAATGCATATGATACATTCTGGGAAGGTTTGCTGAAAATTAACCATTTTATAAAGCCAGTGAAAAAAGGGACTTGTAATATAACCTGACCACCAAGCTGTAATACAGACAACTTGCAAGAATTCTCACCATAGGCCATGCAGTTTGATGATATAATTGATTGATATGTTAGTCATAAAAGTAATTTAAATATAACATAAAACATTACCACTTGAGCACTACTGCTTAATGAACAATCTGTTGTGATGACATACTGGTAATAGACCATCTTATTTGGCTCATCTCAAATATTTCCAAGTCAACTTCCATAACATTGTGGTTAAAATGATATAATTTTCTGTATTTTCTGACTTTACATTCACCAGGCTTTTGTGTGTAATCACAGGTAAATAAATATTACAAAATACAATACTCACATTGTGTCAGGAATGTGTCAGATACTGGTCAGATTAATTTTTATATATTGCTTTTTTCATGGGCACTGCCATTGTGCATTTTTAGATTTCATGGGTACTGGTTTTGTGTTTTTGGTCACCATGGTGTTGTATAGTTGCTAAGCAAGTCAAGCTCATTCCAAGTGACCTATGTTTTGGCAGCCAAGATATAAGATGGATGTTTGCATTCAGCAAAAAACATACTTGTAGAGGCCAGTTCGTGACAATGTAAGTTGAACCCTGACCAATGCATAGCCAGACCTGAACTTTCTGATTTGAATCACAATTTAGAACAATTAAACAACAGAACAGATAACCACTTGTTGTTATACCAAATATTCATAGGCAGTTAGTGCATTTTAAAATGTGTTGGCTAGTCATATACTACACCACTTATCAATACAGAATGTTGAAGGATGACCATCCCCATGTTGATTTATATGATCAAAACTGCCTGAATGTTGTATTCAAGATGCATTGCCATTTTACTTAAGGCAGACAGTAAGTGTTTTTTAAAGGTAGTGCATGCCACTCTAACCTGCATCACCTCTTTATTTTGTATAATATTATAGGGGTCTTTCATCTTCCAACTAACCACTGTGACCCACAAATTCTCCTAAATTAAACATATAGTGCTCACCGATTAAAAAAAAAAAAAAAAAAAGTGTTGAATGTTTGGAAACATTAACTATGAATCAAAAAATGTCAATATATTTGAGTGAACAAAGATTTTGGATCACGTAATGGAAGGAATGTGAAATTATTTTCATGAAATCGTTTCAATGTGAGAATACACAATGCTTCATTTGTTTGTTTTAAAGTTCAAATGAGCTGCATTGCAAAATTTATTATTAAAATGTGATGAAAGACTAGAAACATCAAAATGCTGTGGTCCATTTGCCTCACAAGCTTGCCTGTGTCTTTCCCTCCTCTTTTCCTCTTTCTTATGTTGTATTGCTCCTAATCAGTCATCTCACTTGTTAGTTTCATAGGTTGTGAGAGGGTCTGGTGGTATCGTTGGGCATATTTATTTTATTTCTACCCCTTAGAAACAACATCTCTCTGTGATGTGTCAATGACATTGTTTTGATGACTTACTGGTAGTAGGCCATCATATTTAACTCCAGAGCTTATATCTTTACACTGGCTTCCAGTTAAGCTTAGGGCTGATTTTAATATCTTTGTTCCTACATATAAAGCTTTAAATGGCCAAGGCCCTGCATACTTATCGGAACTTACTACTGGCAAATCAGAGAGTATACTGAGATCACAAGATGCCGGCCAACTACAAATTCCAAAAAATAATAAAATAACAGTGTGGGGGATGAGATTTTAGCTGTGGTGTCCCAAAGTTATGGAAAAATCTGCCTGCTTATATAAGAGTTGCCCCTTCAGTCTAAGCATTTAAATCCAGACTGCAGACTCATTTCTTCAGTCTAGCATACCTTGATTAGAGCTGCTGATTTAGCTGAACATATTACATTTCTGATTGTTAGTCATTTATATAAAAATGTAAGTAATACAATAATTATTAACAATTATTAACTCTGCTCTATTCTGTTTGTCTTAATGGTGTCCTTCTGTGGCACTTGGTGCCATTGCTCTACTTCTAAGCTGTTTTCTTGCCTTTGGGAAAGGCAGCTCAGACACTTGGAGCTTTGGAATCTATGAACGGATAAAATCTGTCATCAGATTAGGTGGTCCAGTACAGATTACTATTGAATGTCTTGGAGGGTGATGGCAGCCAGTTGGCCATTGGTCTTCTAGACTCTAACTATGGCTGATTTATCTTCTGACTTGGTCTGTTATTACTTGAGTGCAGGCCACTCAGAGATTTACTTTTACCAGGGATGCTGCTGACTGGAAAAACAATTAATATGAAATTTTACTATTTGGTCCAAATAAAGTTATTGCAATTTTGTAATAAGCTGCTCTAGATAGTCTTTAGATATTTTTTTTCCTTTAAATTGCTGACTAATGCTTCTTGCAACTTACACAGTTTTTGCAAAACATCTCTGTACTTAGTCATATATTCTAGGCTATATGTTAAATTTTTAAATAGTCATATTATTTTGTAAAGCATGGGACAGCAATTTTCCTTAAAAACAATATAAGAAAACCAGTTTTACCAAATTATTTGTAGTTTTCCATTATTTTATCTGAGTTAATTTCATAGGTAGAAAAATATACAATGCATTTCTCTAACTAGAAACAATGAACTGATGGCCTAAACAAAAACATTTCACATGAGTACCTCATTTATGGTTCAGGGTAAATACAAGCTGAGGAACTGTCGAATCATGTATGGATTAAGTGAGCAGCAACCTGATGTTGAACTAGTGTGGAAGCCAAATGACTGTGCAAGCAGATGCCAAGAGGAAGAGTGGAAAAATGATTGACAGCTTCAGTCAAAATACTCATCAGAATGAAATGAATGGCTGCCCAGTGGAGTTTGTCAAGCCAAACTCCCTAAAGCTGCTTAGCATCTCCTCAGAGATCTGGCAACAACATCCACTAAGAAGTATAAGCCTTTAAACCCTGGCATAACAACATTCCACAGACTGGAACTGGTATGTCTTACAGCTGAGGTTTTAAGCTATCAGCAACCCCCTTGATGAAAAAAATGAACATGACACAAAAACAAATTTGAATTTGTACAGTTTTATTAATGAGCTCATCTATTGTTTTCCCTCTTACATGAATTACAAAATATTGAGTATGGAGGATGAAGTACTGAAAATCACTTAAGAAAATGTAGGCGATTTAACATTATCTATGGCTCTAATATGAACATGACATAGGACAATATTTAAAAACCTGCTTATCCAGGTCCTAATATTAAAATAAATATGTGACTATCTGGGCCATGCTTCTCATTCATAGTTGAATTTAGCAATCTTTCATTGAGTCTAGCTATGATAAAGGAGTAGGGAGGAATGGTTATATATAATTATAGACATATGACTGAACTACAGATGCTTTCTGTGATCCATGTTTGTCATCCAAGCTTCAAGTTGGCTGTAGTCGCATGGTGCCTATCTTGGTGAACAACTTGCTTAGACATGTACGTGTACACACTGTGGTAGGCAAAATGATGACATTCTTTTTATTTGTAAAAGAGACTTAAAACATGGATGTGATTGCCAGCTAATTTTTTTTTTCAATTTTCAAATCATTGTGAACCATATACTGTACAGTATTTGCACTTGTATGAGTAAATATACTGTAACTCAATTGCATGTTAATTAAGCATGTTTGAAAATCTAATTATTGTATACATTTACAAACAACCTCGGTATTGTATTCTGGATGCCACTGAAAATCTGAAATACATTCATTTTTACAAGTGGTGGCTGGAAATTGTCAGGGAATTTCACTAACATCTTTGACGTGACATGAGCACTGTGTTAAAATTAATAATTTTTCTCTTGTATCTTTTTTTTATTAAATAGGTTCTGGGGTTTACTTATAAGATATATCATGGTAAATACCAGTAAAACTGGAAACCTTTCAAGTGTTCAGTCCTTGACAATTGTACAATGTGATCATCTCTACAGCTGGTTTCTGTCTTTGTCTTTGTTCTTAGTAGCTAGAACCATTCTGATGTGTAAAGTGGGCAAGCTCATCCCAAACCATCTTGAAATGCTGATGTTTCTTCAGAATAATGTAGAATAATCTTATTAGCTCATTTTTCATAAACATTTGATAAGAATCAAATCAAGCATATTGTTATTACTTGTTGTTTTGCTATATTTCAATTTTACTCTGTGTCATCAGTTTTAATGAAGGTGGCATGGTGGTGTAGTGGTCTAGGAGATGGATTTGAAATTATAGCTTGGTCATTGTGTGGACAGTGAATGTTCTCTCAATGTCTGTTCATGTTTTCCTTCTGGTACTGAATTTTTCCACTCTGATCCTTAAGATATGCATTTTAGTTTGATTGGAAACTCTAAACTATTCTGATGTGACTGAGTGTGGTTGTGGGTGTGGGCGGAGTGGTGGCTCTGAGGCTAAGGAGCTGCGCTGGTATCCCGAAGGTTGCCGGTTCGAATCCCCGTCACTGCCAAAAAAGGCCACTGCTCTGCTGGGCCCTTGAGCAAGGCCCTTAACCTGTAATTGCTCCAGGGGCGCTGTACAATGGCTGACCCTGCGCTCTGACCCCAAGGGGTATGCGAAAACTACCAAATTCCTAATACAAGAAATTGTATAAGGCGAAATAAAGAACAAAAAAAAAAAAAAAAATGTATGTGTGAGGGTGTCCTATATTAGACTGGTGACCTGTCCAATATTGGTCCTTGGCTTCAACCGATTGCTGCGAATTCAAAAATAAACAGATGGTTGTTTGATGAACACTATGAATTGTAGGCATATAACTCAAAGTTTTGCTCATAATTTGTGTCTTCAAGAACAAAAGCTACCACTTTCTGCAATTTAAGATAAAGTTTGGCAATCTTAAAAGAGTTTTCCTTTTGTACAATCAGTCAAAGAAATACTCAAATTCTGACTCCTGTTCTCATTACTATGTAGTGAAGCACTTCTAAAAAATGATAATTTTTGACAGTAGATGTGTAATTAGAATCATTGTTGATGTGGGTCATGTTTCGTATTTGTTATAACATCATGGGAAACAAAAAAAAAAAACTTTGAAATGAAGTGTTTGGTGTTTTTCTAGCACTTCACTCATGGTGGTGCAGTGAACCTGTGTTGAACTAGACAGACGTCTGCAGCATGTACTGTGATATTTCTTTGCTTCTTCATGAGTCATTATACCTGAAACACATTAAGAACAGTGCCTCTTCACACCATAAACAAGGAATGTTTTTATGGCAGTTAACCTTTTACCCAGAAACTAAATTCTGTCTATAATAAAAGTCATTGTTTAATTTGTTTTAACCAACTACAATGTGTCTTCTACTAGTGAATTTCTTGCCACCAGAATTGCCTCTTACAAATATTTAAAGTTTTTTTTCTTTATTTCTAACATATATACTGTTTTCAACAGAATATTTAATATGTTGCTAGCTTGTGGGAGTATCAGTGAGAATTCCTTGGCAATTGGTTGATGGGTCGCATATTATTTTCTGAAAGTAAAAGGATCATTGGATGGAGTCTGTAAATAAAAATAATAACTATAATTTAGCAATGGATTCTATTAAAATAGGACTTTAGTATCATCTACTTTTCTTGCATTCAGCTTGCTACATTTCTCTCTCTCTCTTTTTATTTTTTTCCATAATTGCAGCCTTATTTATTATCATGATTATTTTTTATGGACATACTTGGTTCAGCAAAGAAATAGAAGCTTTTTTGTTGTCAGTCTGATGTGATTTAAACTATAAAGACTGAGATTATCCAGCTATTCATTCAGCACAATGAGTGATAAAATAGTGTGGCACCCATGCCTGAATTGCTTTGCAGAATGGTTTTCCACCTCTATCCAATTATTAAAATAAACCATTCTTACCACAACTCTCAAGACAGCCAGGCTTTAAGAATTACATTAAACAGCTCAATACTGTATATTTCAGCATACTGAAATGTTAACCCAGAAGCCAAACTTGTACGTGTAGTAAACGCTCGATTTTGAATGGTGGTTTCCTTATTTATGGCCTATCAATAACTAGTATATTATGTACCCCTTTATATTGTGACATTTGCATGTGTTTTGTATTGAATTCATAATCTCTCTGGCAGAAAAAGGCTATGGTTATAGGACAGAAGGAAATGTCCATACCCGTAAGCAAGAAATATTCCTGTTGTTTATCAAGGCACTGTCAGTGGGAGACAAATGGGGTTTGGATGCAAGTTTGATTGTAATTTGCTTATTACAAGCAGGAGAAAATAGTGACATGAAGATGAGGGCTAAGGCATTGTAGTAACACTGTTTATCAGTCAGTTAAATACTTTTTAAGTGCTGTTACATAAAAAAGATGTTATGAAATAATATCTATTTTAATATCAGAATTGACTGACTGCACTAATGCTGCAAATCCTCAATTTAACAAATGTATGTATGTATAGAGCAGTATTTATTCACCTTTGAGATTCCTGAAAAAGTGTATGATGAAGATATACATCCTACAACATAAACAAAATTAAATCTATAACTGTTTTAAGATTAGTATGTCTGTGTAGCAGAGATCAAGTGGTATGGATCAGCTAGAAAAGGAACAACCTTACTCTCAACAGCATGCTTAGTCCCTCAAGCCAAGGGAGTTCGTCTTTAACTTGAAGGGTTTAGGTGGTCTTTTTCCACTCTCCAGGTGGTTCAGTGCAGGGCCAAGGTTCATGTCCTGGATACCCAGTGGAAGAAGTGCCATCTGTGCAAGCTGAACTTGATTAAACCTGCTGTCTTGCTAGAATGTGTGAGCTCCCTGAAGCCAAGACACTTCAAAACAGTGCTGCCCTTTTGAAATATTAACACTAATTATTGCTTTAATTAAGTTTACAACATAAAACACCCAAATTTAATGTAGCATTCTATAAAATACAATATATCTGTAATGTATGAAGAATTAAACAAAGCAAGATCTGTATCTAAGCTCATGCTTATATGCACAGTATATACTGTACAGTATATGTAAATATTTGTGTGTCTATATACATCATATTTATACAAAATATATACGTATATATATATATATATATATATATATATATATATATATATATATATATATATATATATATATATATATATACACTGTATGAGCCTCAAACTTATTAGAAAAATACCTTTGGTACAAAATTCAACAACTGTCTCTTCTTCTTTCTCTCTCTCCGCAATGCTGCTCCTCCAAAGCGAGTGTTGCTTCCAGCTCCAACTCACCTGGACAAGGCAGTCTGGTGTTTTTTATGGAGGACACTTTACATGTGTGTGTGTATACAGTAAATATGTGTCTGTGACAAGGAAGCAGATGTTTTGCATTTGTTTTTGCTACAAGAAATTGCATACAAATCTTATATCTCACATTAATCAAGATCTTTAAGTCCCTACTTCTGTAACACAAGTAGTTCTTCCCTGGTAGGCGTTCTTGTGTCTTTTACATTCACATGGAGAACAGCGCATCTACTATGCTGCAGGAGTGCAGTTTTGATAAAATGTCTTTGAATTTTACTGAATCTAACAAAACAAGAGAGACATCAAATTGAACCAGAAGATTTACAAAGTTGTTTTTTATTTTGTTTTGGAAAACTCATACTTTGTATAAGCCCGGAATAAAGTCTGTTTTAACAAGAACCTTAGTCACTAGATTATTTGTGTAACAAAAAGCCCAGAATGTGACATACTGAGGGGTGAAAGTGGTACGAAAGGACCTGGAGAACCAAAACAAATTTAATTCAATCATCCAAAAAACAGAACAGAAATGAATGCACGGTGGAGCAACTGAAAACAGGTGTAATATCTTCCCTTTAAGCCTAAATGGTTTTTCCAAACAATCAGCTCCCTCTCATGCAGGTCTGTGTTGCACTGAATGTCCTGTCCCGGTGAGTTATTGCATACCTTATCTGAGCCTGGAAGGTGATTCTCAGGCACCCATGTGTGACGATATATATAATACAGTGTATATGTATTTTAATATATCACGTCATGGTCATTTTTATTACTACCATGGGAAAGCATTTCATCATAATAGTAAAAATATATCTTTACCATGCCACAAATAAACTTTTGTAGTCTTGTCCTGTTCATTATATACAATTCACCTGCTACCTAAGAATGAAGTCCGAACTTGTGCACATTAAAGGGATGTTAGCACTTCCCAGAAACTGTGACAAATCTATGACACTCAGAAAATAATTCAACTCTGCAAGTGTTTGACAAGCAAAACACTTTCTCTTTAGATGTTGTGTGTTGAAAAGTAAATATAATTATTTATTTAAATGTATGTAGTTTATAAAATGATTTTCAAAAAGCATGTCTAATTTTCAAATGGTTTAAAGCTGAAATAATACAAATTCAACAGTAAAATAAATAAGTGTAACTAAAACTATTAATCTATATTAGCAATTATTTTGATTAAATCCTGCGTAATAAATGTTTGTCTGAAAAAATAACTCTTAAGGTCTCACAATTTAGTTATTTTGAGATAACACTTAAACTATTTGCATGGGGCAATAGGTGTGCTTTTTGTGAGCATATTTACTGTACTCTGGGCGACAGCCATGTCATATTGCTTCAGAGTCATGAGCAATGGAAAGTAGGAGGTTGGGACTCACCGAGAATCATTTTAATAAGAAAGATAAGAAAGGGGGCTTTTCTTTGAGATATATTTATTATGCTGCGGTGAGAGACAGTTTTTAGTCCCAGTGAAATGTAACTTTTCCCCAGGCTATACCTTGTATAGATAGTAGTTGTGTCAAAATGTTCACATTATGAAGTGATAAAAATTAAATGACTCCAACATGCTGAAAAATGTTAGTTATTTTTTATGTTAACATACCCATGCAGAATGTAACTGAACCAACAATAAGTTTACTTATTCGTGCATTTTTTTTAATCAGCAACCTGTTACACAATTTTGTTTGCTCATTTTTCATTTACATGCTATTGGGTTAAATATCTTACAACTTACTATCTGCATATTTAATAAGTTTTATAACTATAAAAATTAAACAATTTTCTGACATTGTTAAGATTTGATATATATGTATATTTCTATGTTCTAAGAGCAACCTGAAGTGGTTTGTCATGTTGTGGGTGCATCAACATGCTGTATCAGTGCATGCTCCTAACCCATCTCTCTCTCTCTAAAGTAAGAAAAAAGTAAGGCAATAATTTTGGAATCTACAAAGAAAACCAATAATAAAAAACCTGTAATTGTAAGAGTTTAAGCATTACTTGAGTCTTAGTCTGGATTCAGATACCTTAGTAAATAATGAGAGATTCCCCTCTTAATATATAACCTGGGTCAGTCAAGGTTGTCAAAGATTTCTTACTTGGTGTAGTAATGTTTAGACAAAATATTGTTTTAAATGTATGATTCTTGTTCCTGCTCCAACTTTTCATTGTTGCAAACAGGCTTTCTTACCTGCCTCTGATATTAGAACATTAGAACACTCTAGACGAGAACTGGCCATTCAGCCCAACAAAGCTCGCCAGTCCTTTCCACTTATTTCTTCCAAAAAAACATAAAGCCGAGTTTTGAAAGTCCCCAACGTCTTACTGTCTACCTCACTACTTGGTAGCTTATTCTAAGTGTCTATCGTTCTTTGTGTAAAGAAAATCTTCCTAATGTTTGTGCGAAAATTTACCCTTAACAAGTTACCAATTGTGTCCCCATGTTCTGGATGAACTCATTTTAAACTAACAGTCTCGATCCACTGTACTAATTCCCTTCATAATTTTAAACATTTCAGTCATGTCACCTCTTAATCTTCTTTTTCTTAAGTTAATTCAACCCCTGTAGCCCTGGAATCAGCCTAGTCGCTCTTCTCTGGACCTTTTCTAGTGCTGATATGTCCTTTTTGTAGCCTGGAGACCAAAACTGCACACAGTACTCAAGATGAGGCCTCACCAGTGCATTATAAAGGTTGAGCAGAACCTCCATATTGAATGGTTTCGTTTTCATGACATATGTGTATACAGTAAAATTAAACATTTTAACAAGATAGAGGTTTAGGCTTCAAAATGGGAAATCCCTTGGAGAAAGAAGCTGCTGCCACCTGGGTATAGATACTTTTGGTTGATATGAAGAACCCTTTAATAACTATGCATTTATAGGAGGAGATAGGTTAAAGTCATTGTTCTTCTTTAAGGTCAGTAACTCTGCGGTTGGAAAGAGAACCGAAATATACTCATTGGTAATTATTACCCATTACAGTGTTCTGTTTAAATTACTTACCTGTCTCTCTAATATACAAGTGTATGTATATGTATATGTATATATATATATATATATATATATATATATATATATATATATATATATATATATATATATATATTGTGATAGATGACATTGTGTGTCCTGGTATCTGTCTGTAGTCAGGCTGATCTTGCACTATATATACAATACACTCTGTGGGCCCTTGCCCGGTCGGGATGCCTCCACGCAGGGAGGACCGGGGGAGCAAGTGTGGTCAGAGCATTGCCTCCCTGGAGCACTAGATGGCAGCCCACAGCCCACACTCCCATAGAACTCCCGCAGGGCTCCAAGGGAGTGGAGTTTGGTGCAGCCCTGTTGGGATCCATGGCCATCACCAGGGGCTGCTGCAGCAGTTGTTGAGCCCTCAAGGGCAGTTCTTCCACTGCACCTGGAAGTGCTGCCGGAAGTACGTCATCAAGCACCTGGAGCACTTCCAGGTGCCTTATAAAAGGGGCCAGCAACCGCTACTCCAGGAGGTCAAGGATGAAGCTTGTCTGAAGGAGGGGATTTGTGCATTTGGGAATGTTAACTCTGCCCCTTAATCTTCTTCCATTTGCTAATACTCAGTACACCAACAATAGAAGGTTCCAAGCAAACATTCTTCAAAAATTACAAAAATCCTCTCGACTACCTTCTTTTCATCTGGACAAGCAAAGGAGTTTCTGCAAAGTCCTCTCTCTGACTCAAGATTGAGTCTTGCAACTCTGTTGGGGACATAAATTTGGTCTAATTGAATCTATGATCTTATTCATAATCTTTGCTCATGAAAGTCAGAATATATATTGATTGGAAAGTCTACAGTACTGTCCAAAATCTTGTTTCATCATTCATTTCAACACATGCAGTGTTGTTGACAACTCACGAGACTTTTACATGAAGAAAACATGAAGGTAATTAAACTCCTTCACTTGGTCGATCTGCCACTCAGCTCAGAGAGCAAGCTGCTTTATTTTGAGGAAAAAGCGACCCCTTCATGGTTGGCCGATAATTACTACAGTGAAAAGAACAGAAAGTGCTGTTAGAGAAGTCCAAGATGACATTACATTGATTTAACTTAATACCAAGAATGTGTACACTGCTCTCGTTTGTCAAGTACAGACTCTGCATGCCATGTAACAATTGTCCCAGTACACCATAATCGTGCAGCATTTCTCATAAAATACTTGAAGGTTTATAGTCATAATAACTCTTTTTTCACAGTCCCATAAGAATACCCATGAGAACACTGAGCTGGATCTTCATCTTTGCATAACAAAAAAATTTTGTTTTTAAACATTGTTAATTTTTATTTCTTATCATTTCATTTTTTATTACCATTTTCAATGTTTTTTCTGTGGGTACAGTCATTTTGTGGTTAAGTGTTTGCGATACTTTGGCAACCTGGCAAGTATCTATGTATCAGTAGCATTGGTGTGGTTTTTTTTTTAAGAAAGAAGTAAGCACAAATGAGTGTCTGAACTTTAAGACCACTTACAAAGAAAACAATGAAAGACTTGTTTTAAGAAAACATTTTAATCTTCTCTGCCTTGCTTTAAATACAATGCCCAATTGGACTTCACTTCCACTTAAAAACAATCAGGGCAAAGACCTACAGAATGCTGTCTGGAATACCTCCATTGAGGAAGGCGAGTCCCTCAGGATCAAAACTTCCAATTTACAACTTTATCCTAAATTTAAGGACACCATTTCTACACTTTTATTGATACACTCATGGGTGCTATTCTGTCTACATTTACTGTATATTGTTGTACTAGGGTGTTGTACCATATTAGCCATTATGAATGTAGAGAAAAGCCAAGCAAAATGACACCTTTTATTGGCTAACTAAAAAGATTACAATACGCAAGCTTTCAAGGCAACTCAGGCCCCTTCTTCAGGCAAGATGCACATCTCTGGCTTTTCTCTGTATATTGTTGAAAGTGTGAACACTAGAGGACACTCTTGAGTCATCCACACCCAAATAATTCTCAAAAAGACAAAAAATGAAAAAAGTAAAAAAAAAAAAGGATTTGTTTACAATGGAGGATAATACATCAGGGAAAAAAACAAAGTACAACATAAATGAGAAAATAATTAAGCCTAATGCTCAAGGGGTTACCTACAACTGCACCACATACCACCTATCAATACAATACAATACAATTTATTTTTTATAGCCCAAAATCATGCAAGAAGTGCCACAATGGGCTTTAACAGGCCCTGCCTTTTGATAGCCCCCCAGCCTTGACTCCAGAAGAAGACAAGGAAAAATCCTCAAAAAAAAAGACCCTAGTAGGGAAAAAAAAAATGGAAGAAACCTTGGGAAAGTCAGTTCAAAGAGAGACCCCTTTCCAGGTAGGTTGGGCGTGCAGTGGGTGTCAAAAAGAAGGGGGTAAATACAACATAAAATACATACATACAAAATGCAACAGGACATGAGTGGTGGCTCTGAGGCTAGGGATCTGCACTGGCAATCGGAAGGTTGCCGGTTCAAATCCCGTAAAATGCCAAAAGGGACACTGTTCTGTTGGACCCTTGAGCAAGGCCCTTAACCTGCAATTGCTAAGCTATATAAATGCAAAGAATTATTATTATTATAATACACAGAAGAGGACACAAGTAATCCTCAATACAATATAATACTTAAATAAAAATATTACAAGTACAGAGCAGAATTTAACAATAGATGATATCACATGATACGATTTGGATTTGTTTATCTATTAAGCATGACATCCCAAAATCTGCTTAATAGCCAAAAACATAATGTGCAAAAAACACAAAGAAGAAATAAGTTCACAAAAATGGATGTGAAGAAGGTCATCAAAATGAAGGGGTCTTGTAATACAAATTAAAGCAAATGCTTGTCCTTGACTCTATTAATATAGGGAGAATGGCCGCCATGAGTCGTACTAGGATACAAGTTGGCCAATTCCACAGCAACACAGAGGCATGCTCACTGTATCTTACCACAGTTATCTTGAGTGTTAGAACTGCCTGTACTGGAGATAACCTCAAGAACAACAGGCAGGGTGGTCCTAGTTTTTCATGAAAGTAAGTTAACACTTAGCAGAGTGCTGGATTATGTAAGTACAAGCTATCACACAAAATTATGGTCAAGAAAGAATGGAAGGTGGGCTGAGTGGGACATCTAGTTATAAGTTATACAACTCAACAGAGATGTCCATGCTTGTTACCATTACCCCATGGAACAGGCATAAAACACTCTCGATTATTTCTTTGAGTTTCCATGTTTCCACACTAATAAGTAGAAACAAAATTTTCCTTTGTAGGTCCCTCCTCATATTTAAACTTCTTAGCATAAGGTGTCAGTAAACAAAGGCCACAACAATAAAGGCATCTGCGACATAGCAAACCTGAAAATGTGAGTATATGAGTGGTAACAATCTGTGCTTGTAGGATGTTCAATGATGTTACTGACGAACAATAACAGGAAAGCTAAAATGGAAATGAAAAAGTCAAAAAGAGACTGCAAAATAATACGTACAAATATTATTAAAATGATGAAAATCTTACAAAAAATTAAAGCAAATCTATACAGAGAGAAAGGTAATTCTTCTACTTCTTCTTTCCGCTGCTCCCATTACGGGTTGCCACAGCGGGTCATTTTCTTCCATATCTTTCTGTCCTCTGCATCTTGTTCTGTTACACCCATCACCTGCATGTCCTCTCTCACCACATCCATAAACCTTCGCTTAGGCCTTCCTCTTTTCCTCTTCCCTGGCAGCTCTATCCTTAGCATCCTTCTCCCAATATACCCAGCATCTCTCCTCTGCACATGTCCAAACCAATGCAATCTCGCTTCTCTGACTTTGTCTCCCAGCCATCCAACTTGAGCTGACCCTCTAATGTCCTCATTTCTAATCCTATCCATCCTCCCAGTGCAAATCTTAACATCTTTAACTCTGCCAACTCCAGCTCTGTCTCCTGTTTTTCTATCAGTGCCACCGTCAGAATGTAAAAATAATATTGCGTGTCATACAATGCAGGCTTGGTACCATGCCATGGAAATGGTAATTATTTAAGAAAAGTAAACAAAACAATGCACTTTCAAAGACTTGTCTGGCAGTCAGCACATCTGATAATTCTAACTTTTATGTGACTCTGCTTTTGCTTTCAACTGTTGCCATCTTATGATTGCCTCACTATTTAGTTCCCTCTATCTCCTTTCTTTATTGTCATTTACTCTCTATAATAAAACCATTCATCTTTTACTGTAGACTTTTACTCATTCTTGGCATCTCTCTGTACCAGCACTGATAGTCTTTTACCTCAAGAAGGCTAGAGCTGTTTGCGGTCCTTTCATTTTCTGTGCAGCACCTAAACAAAACAACAATATATTCAGGGTATTAAACTATTGGTTATTTTTCACCAAAGACATGGATTTTTGTTATTTTTTTAATGAAACCTTTTATTTTATAAAACATGTACAGATTATCAAGCTACATCTTGTAAAAAATAATGAGTCCATGTAATTTTTTTTTCTGAGAACAAATGATAATCTCAAAATACCATTCTGTGACTCATGTAGCTGTTTTTATTCTATTGCAGTTTCAATACCAAAATGTGAAAATATAAAGACATCCATGGGACTGATTTACTGCACAATCAATACTGCCTTCGACAGTGATTCCAATTTGTACTTCCTAGTAAAAAGACCATGAAGTATGAGCATGTTTTTTTTCCTGATTGATTTTCTTTATTACTGACAAAGAAAGTAAGCATTTAAGGTCTATGTAACCTTATTTGATTTTTCTTCTGAGAGGGAATTATTCTTGAATGTGCACTTTAGGTCTGTTTTTGCTGTGAAAAAGTATGCAAAATTCTAAAAGTGGAATATTTGATTTAATTTCTCTATGCAGTGTGGCAAGAGCTGGTTTAAACATGCTTTATTAGAGAGAATATTATGCATGGTCTAAAAAATGTATAATTTTTTTTTCATTAATACACCTTTACAAACCTTTACAATGGATAAATAGTTACAACTTTAGATATGGTACTGCAAAATGATCTACTAAAGATGAATTAATTGTTTTGTTTTCTTATTATTGTTTCAAACAACTGACATTTACATATAGTGTACATGAAGTAATAATCTGTTAATGTCTCCTAATGACATACTTCTGAAAGTATTACAAAATGTTACCAAATAATGTTGTAAAACTGCTGTGAAAGATATTTGCTTTATTTCAGGCTTATCATTTTTATATTATTTTTATGAAATTTAACATCAAATTACTAATTAATATTTGATTTGCGTGTACATTGTCTTTGAACATATAGAGCTTAACGTATGTAAAGCTGCAAAAAAGGACCATATTCCCTTTGAACTAATATATAAAATAGAGAGTTTATAAAATGCTGACAGAGTAATATTAATTCATATAGGTTGAAAAAGTTAATGTTTAAAAAGTATTAAAATGAAAATATCACTTTGAATGCTGAGACTATACTGAAATGACAAAATTGCTGAGAAACTTTACGTCAGTGTTTCGTTGTCACTAGAGAACTAGCTTCTGTCACACAGACTTGTGCAGCGAAAGTGTTCTGAAGTCTATTCATGGGTGCCAATCTTCAGACCTTGGTATAAGAGTACACAGCCTTACAGGTAATTTTCAAACAGACTGCATACTGGAGTTAATTCCATGGTTTTGTAGTCATGACATAAGGTATGTGTTAAATCTGGACTATGCCATTTTGTTGACAGCGTCAATGATTTTCTCTAAATACTCCTTCCTGGTCACCATATACTGGAGTCTACCTTGGAAGAAAGTATTGTTTTATAGATATTTATTGTTCTGTACAGAATGCAATTTCCTTGCAGGCTGGATTAAGTCAAACAACCATGACTACTTATCAGTCAGCTATAATGAAGAAACATGTGCCAATGGAAGGAGAACATGAAAACATCATAATGAAGGCACCTTATTCTCTGTACTGCTCATTACATCATGCCACACCAGTATGAATACCACAGAGACCTATAACAATGTAAATAAATCTTGACAAGAAGTTCAGTACATGGATGTGCTGTAATGCATTGCTAGGCTTAGATAAAGATAGGTTAATGTCTAATATTATTTTGTGAATTATGTACTTGTCTATGCTAAAACACCAAACATTACTCCTTTCAATCTCTGTATTCTATTCTAACTCAATATCTTTTGCCCTAGATCACTTCCTAACTCTAAATTGAAATACTCCAGCAGGCTGCAGTGATATCACCCTTATTCTAAATTATAAAAACCCTACACTGCCACAGGAGAATACCTACTTAGAGACTGCTAAGGTCTATTTGATATTTATAAGACCAGTCAACCAGAGCTACTCCTGGACTGCCTGTACAACACCAAAGAATATTCTTTCACTATTTGGACCCTGAGGCTTTGGAGGATTAGTGAATCTTTATAGCACCAATGTGGCATCTCGAAAGCTGCACTCCTTCCACTCGCTACTGAAGATGTGTTGCACTTCACTTAGGGCAGGGGTCCTCAATCACAGTCCTGGAGGGCTGCAGTGGCTGCAGGTTTTTGTTTTAACCCAGTTGCTTAATTAGAAAGCAATTCTTGCCAATAATTTAATTTCATGGCTTGTTAGTGCTTTAACTCTGCTATGTCAGGTAATTCTCATATCTTAGAACTTCTTCCCCTTTCTAAGGATATCATCCAAATGATTTGAAGGCTAAAATGGATGAGTAATTCTCAGTCCTTCACTTTTTTCTCTTCACTTTCATTCCAAGTATTTAATTAAACCCAATTGTGCATGATAAATACACACAGGTGTAAATGGTAACAAGCTAAATGGAGAACTGCTGGTCTCTTTTGTCATTTGCATGTTATTGCTAATTAGAAGCAATTAAAAACCAAGAATACAGCTGTTTAAGATTAAAATAAGCAATAAGGGTTCAAAATCTTAACGAGTGAGACTACTAAAGTGAAGCAGAAGTGTTGCTTGAGCAATAAGGGCTTCTAATTAGTAATTGGGTTGGAGCAAAAACCTGCAGCCATTGTGGCCCTCCAGGACTGTGATTGAGGACCCCTGATTTGGGGCATCTGTTGGGAACTTCCTCAACTACTGTCCTTTCAACAAACAGACTCCACACTTAAATTACATACAATGAGTGTACAGTATTGCAAAAAGAGAAGGGCATCCACAAAGCATTCCCCCATCCAGAAATAATTCCAGTGAGAGCAAACCAGACAAAAAATAGTGTTTTAATAGCTACAAGAACAGAAAACAAAACAGGCAACTCTTCAAAATAAACAAGAAAAAACATGTTGCTCCATCATTTCTACCCTATCTGTTCAGGACCCATTATCTACCCAGTGGAGTTTTCTTCAGAAAGTACTGCATCAATGACTCCTTCTACACCTCTTGTGTTTCTCTCTCTCAAATTCTCCCCCATGATATATCTCTGCCCCCTTATATTCTGACTTATAGCTTCCTCTTGCCAGGCTCTTGGCCCAGCCGCTTAGTCAACACTGAATGTGTTGAACTTTAGAGTGAGGTACAACACATGTAGCAAGTCTTGTTGGGGGAAAAAAGTGAAAGCATGAACATAACAAAGAGAAGAGCAGAAAACAAGGATCATGCTTGTGAGGCTGTTGTGATGGACCAGTTGTATCACAAACTACCATTTCGCAATATTGAGGCCAGATGGCCCATTACTGCATTCCACTAAAAGCTCAGGGTAAACTAAATTAAAAAACAGATTTCTTGGGTAATGGCAAAGGGGCAGAGAGCCTGTGGATTTCCAATAAGAGGCCAACATAAACCAAGATTAAAGTGGTTAGTTTGACTTTTAATGTTGACAGTGAAGGCACCACATCAACATATCATTATCTTCAATAATATCAATCCTGTTGCTTACTTTGCCTAAGAAGACAACTAGGCAGGGCAAAGACCAAGTAAAAAGAGCTCAGTGATCCAGGTAATGAAGTTGTAAAGTATTTTGGTGGAAAGACAAAAGAACAGTCAACAAAGCCAGGAAACGTTTTGTTATGATTCCCAGCACACAAGAATGACAAAATGGTGTAAGGCCTCCAAAACGAAGACAAAAAGCAGAGCGGACACTCTCTCTCTGGCCACATAAGGTTCACTCCCAGACAGCCTAAGCATACTCCAATGGCTGGCTTTGGTCTTCACTGGGCCAAATGGGGCATTGGCTTTAAAGTGCTCAAATAATGAGCAAAAATATTTAAAATACCCCACATTGGAAGGAATTACATTCATCCCCTCACTCAAGTAAAGAAAGGAAAATAATCGTTATTTTAAAAAGTTTTTTTGACAATAATGGCAAAAATAAGAAAATACTCAAAAATATAGCAAGGCAAAAGGATCTGCCTAAAAGTCATTTCACATTGATCAACTCCCAGTACAAAAATCCAGCAATCAAAATCCTAAGAGAGGCAAAATTTCCAATAACAGGTGTTGTAAACATAAACAAAATGGCAGTAGCCATGAAAAATAACCAAAATAAAATGGTGACACCTATAACAAAAGGCGATGCAAAATAGTGGTGACGTGATTTTGTTAACTTAAAATTATAAAATTATGCCAAATAAACATGCAAAACATGTTTGTAACATTGCTAAATTCTAGCTCTTTAGTTGTGCCAAAGAAGATTTGTTTGGAGAAAATGTCCAGAGACTGAAAGGCTCAATGACTGCAAACACATCAGACCCTCCCATGTTAAAACCATTGTGACAAGCAGACAGTCCAATAAATGATGCAATTCCATAAATGTCTCTTTCTTTCTTTCTGTAAGCACAATATTCCAGCAAGTTCTTGGTTATATAAAAGATATGTCCGCCTGGTTTTCACTTTTAAGCTTGTTTTCTAGTTTATTTCTTGATGCCTACATTTTAAAAGGGTCTGTTTCACAGCTCATATAGTACCTTATATTCCAAATTCATGCTATAAATTAGTTTGTGTATAACTATAAAGATAAACTTTTGTGCAAATATGTAAATAAAAAATATCTTCACAGCCAAGTATGGTATGAATCACAGTGATGTACTAATTATTGATTATATCTGCTACACTCTGAAATACAGCCCAGATCTAGGGCTACAGTAAGCACTGATAATAAAAACTGTTCATAACCTCATTACTACCACTTACTTTTATATTTATTATTATTGCGGTGAAACCCAGAGCAAGGATTCATTGGAGACAATACTAAGGTTCACTAGCAATCCTTCACCGTGGAATTGTGTATATGTCAAAGCTAAGTGCAACCATAAGCAATCCTGATCCACAACTAAAATACATCACAACACACACACACTCTCCATCAAGCTGCTAAGCAATAGCCTCTCTGACATGACCAGTCTAGATAAAAATCTCTCTCTGTCTGAGCTATAGCCTCATTTATTTTGCTGTTAAAACTTTTTTTCCTATGACTAGTCCTTTAGTTAGAAGCTACAGACAAAGTAAATGCCAGAACAATGTGTTTCCACATAGCAGGACTACATATATGACAAATGTCTGAATTCACACAATCATTTGATATTGTACTAACCTGTGTATCAGCTCCATCACTAATAAACTACATTTTAGTCACTCATTCTGTTCACCTGTATTACAAACATATCAGATATAAAAGTGTGAATGCAACATATACTTACTATTAGTTGATCTTTCAATTTTTTTGCCCCCAGTTTGTGTATTATAGGGGCAAGCATGACACATCAGCCCTCCAGTTGGACTCCAATCCATCCATGCACTCACACACTGTTAGGGTAAATATTTAGTAAATAAAGAAGAGTCTTGAATCATCAGTGCAAATGAAATTAAAAATGAATGTCCTTTATTTATACCAGGGATGGAGTGTCGCCATGTGAGCAGTTCAGTTCTCCATGGAAAGACTGAAGGGAATAAGAGAATAGGTTGATTTACATATAATAGCTAAAAGCATTTCAATTACACCATTCAGAACATAGATAAATGGTAAATACTAGTAACATCCCTCTGCCATTTAGTACCATCCAAAAATCCCAAAAGAGTTAAGTCTTTGGTATGTCCTCTTATATGTAAAGAACAAAATAAAAAGTACAAATATTTTATTATCTCATCTCTAATTTAAATATGATGGTAAAATGCACTTAGGATATCCTAGTTTAACTGGCAGGCAGTTTCAAGCACATTTTCCCTTACACACATCCTCACTAACACTCTCTTATAACAGGAAATTGTAAAATCACTAATCACCACACCATAGTGTCAGTGTATATTAATACTAATTTTGTCTGACGAAAATGTGGTGTCTCACCATGTCTAGGATAATGCCAAATATAGTATGTTAACAAAACAATAAAGGAATGGAAAAGGAGAAGACAAAGGTCAAGTAAAAAAGTCAACAAATACCTGCTGTCCCACCAGCCCTGTCTGCACAAGTATAACTGTTAAGGTTGAGTGTACATCCACGTGACAACCTGCAGATTACCACCAAGCAATATTTCTCACTTCCATCTCTCTTTTGACCTTCCTGCTGTTAGTGACTTTTTGCTCAAACTCTTCATTAAACCCTAGATGCAAAGGCTTTTCTTTGTGTGCTTTTATCACGCATTGCACAACTGAGCTGCTTTATTGTTTGGACATAACAAGCAGCAGTGATTGTTTCTCTAGGTTGCAGAAAACTAATCAGAACACACCTCTCTGCATCCTAAAGGATGGTACCCATAAACTTTGCAGCTTATGACACTGTCTTTGGCTTCTTTTTTCTCAGGGAATTCAAAGGATGTCATGATGTTTTGTTTCCAAATGGTAAAACCAACTTTTGTCAGCTATCATGATACTGAGCAAAAAAAATCTTCTCCTTCATTTCAATATCACTCAAACATTTGAGTTATTTTTGTGCTGACCTTTGTGGTCTTCATTCAGTAATCATGGTATGAGCTGTCCAAAATGACAAGTGACTTCCAGTTTCTCTTTATCTTGTATATGTTTGTTAGAAAACGAGCGGACTTGACCATGAGGTTGTAGATCTGTGAAAGGGTATTAGTTTTAGCATGGAGGAAATCCTTGCAATGGACCAAGAACCCATATAGTTGTAGGAACAAAAATCAGGAGTAGTCTCCCCTAAACTTCCTCATATACTCAAATATGGGGATTTGAGGAGTAAACCACAAGACAATGATTATATTTTTAAATTATGTACATTAAAGACCTATCAACAACAAATCAAATCAAGTTAATAATATATCGAACAATTACTATAAAAGTCAAGTTGAATAAATCGGACTCTTAAAAGGTAAAGTACCACTTTCAGTTAACTGAAATATCCCAAAAGTTGATAGAAATCTATGTTTTGTACTGAATACTTGTATGCAAAGTTTGGTTGACCTAAGTGAAAGTGTACTCAAGTTATCATGTTTACATACACACCTACACACACAGAGACAGACACACAGACATAATTCCAAAAATGATTTTTTTCTGATTCAGGGAAGTCTAAAATGTTGAGATTCATTAATATCTCGAAAATAAATTTTTGGAGGATTCCAATGCTTTCCCTATACTTCATATGCAAGAAAGTCAGGAATGTCTAAAACGTCGAAATTCATCAAAATCTCAGCATTGAATCTTTGGACGATTATAATACTTTCCCTATACTTAGTATATGAGTGTGATGATGCAGGTTCTACTCCATGTTCCCATCTTGCTTCTGGGAGCTCTGAACCCGACACCGTCGGTAATGTCACTGGTGAGTTAGACAGTGAGGCACAACAATGAAGCAAGGGGATGGTGCAAAAAGTGCAAAGTGCTTTTATTAAAACAGCACAAAATCAAAACAGTGTTCAAATAAATAGTGCAGTGCCTCTTAAATCTTCAAATAAATAATCCAATAAAATCAGGTGAACAGTCGAGGTTAAAAACACAATAGAAAAAAAATCCTTTAAAAGCCAGAAGTTAAAATAATGGCTGGAAGCCATCATTTTAAAAACAAAGCCCTGTGCCTTCTCTCAGCTGATGACTCCCCTGCTTCTCCCATCCAGGCTATGCACCAAGGGAGCAACCCTACCTGCAGCTGACCTTCTTTCAACCTTCTGCTGCTGGTCTGTTCAACTTTCCGATCCCTGGCTCTGGTAGGCTTCACCAGACCATGACTTGGGCTCTCCAGCAACTAGGGCGCTCACGCTGAGGGGTTAATTTCCCAAGTCCCGACTCCCGCTGCCTTCTCGGCCTTATGCGGCGAGCCATCTTCCTTCCAGTCACTCCCGCTCCTCACTAACGCTCAGCAGGAGCGACCACTAACAACTGCTCCCGGGGTGCCGGCCAAACACTCCATGAGGGCTCACTGTCCAGCAGCCTTTCACTCTCTACAGAGAACACATTCGCTCGCTCACGCACCAGCTTTCTCCTCCCTGCTTCCTGCCTTCTTCTTCTTTTAACCTCCATTCATCTTTTTCTCCTTCATCCTTCCCTGGCCGCCTCGCGCTTTTATTATTTATCACAGGGATGTGGATCAGGTGTGGCAATTAGCAGCTCCCGGCATCAATTACGGATGCGGACGACTCCTCACCTTTGCACTTAAGCGAGGACCACCCACATCACGAATTCACCCGGGAACCTGCTCCAGCCACACTACCATGCCCCCTCTCTAAGCCGCGAGTGCGCAGACTATTTATTTAAAAAGTGGCCCTGTTGACTTGAGCTGTGGACCTGTTACACCACAATGAGAAAGTAAAAACCAGTGAGTGACTCGGAAATTTAAGTCTTTGTGCATGGCCAATCTCCCTGCTCTTTGCTGAAGTTTGTATTTTTCATTCAGTAATCAAGACATGCAGCGAGATCAAATTTTCCATTATTGCAAGCTTTCAGACATCTCCTGAATTGCACAACATCACACATCTGTCATCTCTAATAAACACATTAACCGGTACATGTTGTGTTCTATAGAGGCTGTTTGATGGCAACTTCTTCAAGGCTAATCTTGGATGTCAGTGTAAATAGTCTAGAATGCTTCATCCACCTTGTCACAGTACTGGCAACCATACATTCATCTCCGTATACATGCTTGAGCCTACAGTGAATATCACCTGTGGAAATTTTCACTTTAACAAGAATGTTAATTACAGCACACTGACGAAATGATACATCATTTTCAGCCTTTGTCTAAAGTTTTAGTGGTCATGTGATTTAGTATCTCAAGGGTGCGATAACTGATGGCACTATCAGTCAAACAAACTTAATTCTTCTATTACTAAATGTATTTATGTAATGCGGCTTTGTTCATTAATTTCAGTAATGCCCTCATAGGAAAAGTCAACATGACCAAAATAATCTTAGGAAATATGATTAGGCAAATCAAGTATCACAGTAAACAAAGTGTGAAATGAGAAGGTTCTCAGAGGGACCAGGAATATTAAACTCATTTTTATTGTGGTATTTGCTTATAGCTCACTTATGGTGGCCCTGAATGGCCAAACACAAATACAACAATAAAAATAAAAGTAAAAATAAAAAGGAGTGCAAAAAATTTAAAATCACTATGTAAAATTTAAACAAAGTGCAAAAAATAACAGAAAACAGTGCACAAAATAAAAATCATGTTCATGACACTAACGTAACAGTGCATGTAAATATAATAACAGCATGCTTGAAATGAAAACACAAAAGAGGGGTGCAAAATTAACATGAAAAAGAAACTGCCTGAAATAAATTTCAAAAATTGGGTGTGACACATGGACATTATTGTTCTGATTTTCTCTATTTCCTTGACTGTGCAGTTGAATATACACCATTGACAAGACATTTCACTTTTAAATTCTGGGGATTACCTGCATGTGTGAAGCGGGTGAACACTATTTCTGTGTTTTCAATTTTGAAATGCATCTCCATTGTTAAGTTTTGTTTAATTTATGTGCAATTGTTTATGTTTCAGCACAACTTTTTTATGTTTATTTTGCACACTTACTTTTATTTAATTTTATTTTAATGTTTATTTTGCACACTTACTTTTCTGTACTAACTTTGCACATCTATCCATTTGTTTCATTCATGCTTTTTTAAAAACTGTATGCACTAATTTTTTATATAAATTTTTTGATATTTAAATAAAATTCATACATTGATTTTTAATGTTGTTTTTGCATTTTCCCTTTTGGAGTCACCATGCCTACTATATACAGTAATACTGAAATGCAACCTATACTGTATTCTGGTTTGATTAGTATACTCCAAATAGTCTGTCTGTTACTGTCTTCTTAAGTAATTTGTTAGCACATTAATCTAAAAATCACTGCAATTCTACTGATAAACAGCAAAGTAAATTTGCTTTATTCTAACTTATGTTTTAAAATTTTGTTTATTATATCTTTAAAAATATAATATGGATTTTTATGATGTGTTAACTTCCATCCTTTCTATTTGGTATTAGTTTGTAATTCTGTGCTATCTAATTTGTTGCAGGCTACATTTTCTTCCAGTTTAAGGGTTACTTAACTGATATTTCTTCCGGCAGCTTTCATTGACATTGTGTGATAGCCACGTATGACAGCCTGCTTTGAATTCCCAATGGCATATTTAGGCACATACTGTACTGTGTGTATGTGTGTATAAATATATATAAGATACATGCTTTGACTTATCTTTCTTCATGACATCTCAAAAAAGTGTAGACCCCCTGTGAACATGCTGTGAAATGAGAATAAATCTTGCTGTGTAGCTGGCAGTCAACAAGGAATTTATTTAAACTTGTTTTTTTGAAGCCTTAGAGGGCACATGTACCTCTTGGTAACAGAGACTAAATAATTAACTGATTACTGGGACTTACAGGAAAAAAATACTCTCATACAGCATAGTACATAGTTTAATAGTTTAAATTTATGATAATAAAATAAGTGGCTGTGTTCTACAGAAGCGGACATGCTCATAATCATAGAAAGATCCAATATAATGTGTCAGGTGCATTTTACAATTAATTTTTCAACTGTGTTTTTGGAACATTGTAAACACTGTATTGTCTTTTTGGATCAAATACGCAAGAAAATGGGACACACTTCAATGTACATTTTTTTTCTAAACATGGATTTAGTTTTTAAATTCAGAAAAACCCAATATTATAGTGTATTTCCCTTTTCTATCAAAATAAACACTTTTGTTCATTTTCATAATTTTTAATGGACACTGCATATATTTATATATTAATTAGGAAACAAACAAAAAAAAAAACAAATCAGGAACAAAAAAATGGAAGTACCGTCTGTCCAGTGTATTTGCCTCTGTCTTACAGGATCTGTCTTTGTAGGGATCATGGTCCCAAATGAACAGTGTCTTCTGGTTGGTCTTCATCTTATACATATTTGTTGGAAAAAGAGCAGAATTGACCATGAGATTGTAAACGTTAGCATGTAGGGAGCCCTTTAAATGGACAACCAAGAACCTGGCAACCTCTTTGTGTGGAGTCAATCTCTGGAAGGGTACATGATCTGTCACCATTACCCTACCCATTAGAAAGTACTATAAATAGGCTTATGACCCATTTGATAGTGTGGCAAAGGTGCTTTATTGGCGCCGACCCAACACAGACTGACACCAGAGGCACGGACAAAATAAACAAAAAGATTTTATTTTTTCTTCACCTGTGGGGCACGTCTTCCCTGTAATCCCCACATGCACAACACAGTCCCAAAAACACCACCAAAGAAAAACACCCAACACACACTCCTCCACTTTTCCTCCACTCCTCCCAGTGTAGCTTTATCCTCCTCCTCCCGACTCTGGCACCGTGAGTAGTGGCTGCAGGCTCCTCTTTTAGCCCACCCGGAAGTGCTGCAGGTGCTTGTTGACCTACTTCTGGCTGCACTTCCGGGTGTGGCTGCACTCCCACCTAAATGGGGTCGTTAAGCCATGCAGCTCTATGCAGCTCCCCCTGGCAGAGGCCACAGAGCCCAACCAAGATGAGCTCCGGTGTTCCACGAAAGTGGCTCCAACGCAACCCAGGGGGGCTGCCAACAAAGGTTCCAAGGGATGTAGTGTGGCACCCTTGGCTGCTCCTCCGGATCCAGTGACAAAGGGGCGTCCCGGCCGGGTATGGGTCCTGGCCGTCCGCCACAGTGCTCCACCCTCAGCTGAGCCCTGGGGGGCTCAGCAGCATGTCCCAGGAGGGCTGGTTCTCTCCAGGATGGGGAGTCGGCATTCTCCAGTCCACGGCTCTGTCCTGTGGAGACAAAATAAACAGACCGGAAGGTGTTGTCCCGGCGCCTGCGTCCTCCATGGACAATCTCTCCAGCCATGGCCACAGAGGTTGCACTTGAAGCAATGCTGACCCCCTTCCGATCGACCACCGCGGGAATGGAAGTAAGATGGGAATTCCTGCTCATTTGTCCGCTTAGCTGAGGGCACCTGGCATTTCCGCCCCTTCGCAGTGCAGCCCTCCACCATCTGCGAGCAGACGGGCTCACGCTGCGCTCTGTTCGGAGGCCCCTTCTTCCAGGGTCTCTTCTTGTTCTGGGGTGCACTGATGGTCTGAGTCCCCTTTGGGAAGAAGCGCCCTTTAGACGCCTGTGAGACCGACGCTGGCATGCAGGCTGTGATCATTTGGCAGCCAGCACTTCTCAGCTGGCTGCTTACATGCATCTTAGTCAGTCCCACCCCAGCCACGTGATCCGTTGTCACTGCAGTGTCACGTGTCGGAGGCGCAGCTACTTGGCATGTGGAACCAATCATTACCGCGGCCCTTTCGCTCGCCCCTCCCATATGCTCTACGATGCAGGCGTCACTCACCTGTACCGCCGCATCAGTACGATTGGAGAATCCAGCGTCGCGCCTTCTCAGCCATTGTGTTATAGCCCTTAGGGGCGCGCTGACCTTCCTCTCCAGCCACTGTAGTGTCTTGTGGAGCAGTCCCAGGGCCTGAAATAAAGTCTGTACGGGTTGGAGGAGCTCCTCCAGCTCCCATACAGCCAAATACAGGTTAGCCTTGTTGGCCGGTGGTGGACTCTGACTCACCTTGTTCCACCTTGCCGACCGTGAGTCCTGCAGCTCCTGCTTCTTTTTCAGCGGCGCTGTCGGGTTTCATCGGGTTTGGGGCTGAGGTTCGTCGCACACGCTTGTACTTCTTTGCCTGCAGGAAGACACCCATCCTCCACCCCCTTACCTGCCACGAGGAAGCGGCTTCGCTCCTCCACTGGTGTTCCACGAAAGTGGCCCCGACGCAACCCAGTGGGGCTGCCAACAAAGGTTTCCGAGGGACGTAGAATGGCTCCCATGGCTGCTCCCCCAGATCCAGTGACAAAGGGGCGTCCCAGGCAGGCATGGGTCCTGGCCATCCGCCACATTAGCAAGAACTTCCCTCTCCATTCCAGTCCAACAGTTTCTGACTCATAATAGGATACTCGGCACCATCCATAATCTGGTTCAACATGGCACCCAAGGCAAGTTTTAGAAGCATTGGTCTGGAGGAAAAAGGAGAGAGGAAAGTCAAAGGGCATGAGTACAAGCATGTGACATTGCAAGTGGGCTCCACACTCCCAGTTGCTCTAGGGAGCCTGCCTGTAACGTAACTGGGATAAGCTAGGCAGGTGAGGACACACAAACACAAAGCAAAGTGTAGGTGCAAATGTGATAAGTGCTTTTATTACAAACAATCCAAAAAAAAAAATCAAGTGTCTAAAAGCAGTGAAGTACTCCATCAGTCAATAAATAAATAATCATTAAAACAGTGCAAAACTGGAGGTTAAAAACAGTTCCAATAAATATATATTAAAATCAGAGGTAAAAGCCAAGGACAAAACTTTGAGCTCCGAATACTGCCTGTTTAAACCTGACATTTCCTGCCCTTATTTAGTTCGACTTTGCAGGAAGAGACACACACCGACAGGTGCAGTCAACCTTCATATCCTGGCTCAGGTCCCCATTGTGTGGCTTTCGGCAATCCTGGGGGACCACACTGCACGGCACATGTCCCCTACCGCGTATCCCTCAGCATCTGTGGGAGATACTTTTTAAAGCAATATGATTTTTTTTCTTTTGCATGAAAACACCAACCTTTGTTTTAATGGCCCGCACATGCTTTTGTGAATTACAAGTGTGACACTGAAAGGTTTACTACTCTGTAAAGCTATTAGAATGGGATGATCAGAGATATAGAGTGAATTAAGTATAATAAAAATATCTTACAAGCCTTTCAGTAGTAATACAAACAATTAATAATTAATAAATTAAAAATGTATACTGTATGGGGTCACCATAATAAACATACTTTATTCTTTTAATTTGATTGAGTGATTAGTTTATTTGTAAAATTATTATACAGAGAAAAATGATATCAGATTATATAAATAGGTGCTCAAATAAATGACAGAGAAAATATGCCGCATTTCAAACAGCCAGAGTCATATCAGTCACAGAATCCTAAGTGAAGCATAAATGTCTAACAGTCAACACTGTAACTAAAACTGATCAATTTCAACTCAGATAAATCGCTTCAAGAGCAAGCTTACTTTCAAACTATCATTTTAAAATTTTATCAGTTGAAAGCAGTATATAATGAATAAATTTGCTACACTTATCTTCTCAAATAAAATGTGGTTTTGGTTTCTTCCAGAGTACAGTCCAACATTGCCTGCTGCAATGCAAACAATGAACAGCTTGTACTAGCCAGATGTGCAATATGGGCTGATGTAAATGTTGTGCACTGGTCCAGCAACAGTGCATCTGGAAAAGCAACAAAAGACAACATGTAAAAACTGTAGGGAGACTTCCTATCTCAGTAATGAGCGTCCAAGCATTTAATACTCGGCTTATGGATTAAAAATAGTATAACCTTGCATGTCTTATTTCACAGCAATAGTTTTTTCCCTCAACAGAATACAGTTTAAAAGGATCATTTTAAAGGGTAGTAAGATGAAAGATAAAGGCAAATAATATGCATTAATAATTAATAAACTTGTGTAGTGTTCCTGTATATTTCTTTAGTTCCTATATTCTTAAATTGCATGAAAATAAAATATAGCAGTTACAAAAGGCAGAATATTCTTGTCATAATGTGGATTTGTTTTAAACTTATTCTGACTTTTATTCTGTGTTTTTCTGGTTTCTTTTCTTGCCTTTATGAATTTTGAAATTCCTAGATTCTAATTCTGAGGTTAGCTTTTTAAATACAATTACTTAAACTAAATAAATTATTTTTGTATCTTTTCTGACACCATTTTCTTTTTTCTTGGGCATTTTGTGGATTTGTTGCCTTGATGTGGTCACCTGGGTGACCCCCTTCATGTAGGGCGTGGTTCCAGAGGTCATGACCTATGCAACATTTTCAAGTATGGTGCAATTCACTTTGTGATGTCCAAGATTATGGATAGCTGTTTCTAAACTTTGAAATTATGTTTGTTTCGCCTTTTGCTGCTTTGTCTTTTCACATTGATTTAGGATATTTGTTTGGCATTGACGACAGCCAAGTTCTGTCTTTCTGGTTTCGACTCTTGCTTCTTTATATTGAGTACATTTCATGTTCTGGTCCCTTCCAAATTAAAAACCTTACATCACCCTCTATGGTAGTACAATTCTAGCTTTGCTACTAATGTAACATGCATAGTTATATTTATTTCCTCCAAATGGTTAGATCAGCATAAATCAGTTTTATGTAATTTTTCATGTGCCAGGATACGAATTATGAGAAATGTATTGTTTTTATTTTTGGAATGAATAATGCTCAATAACCATAGAGATCCACTATTTAGAAATGGCCAAAGTGGTATGAGGCCTATAAAAAGGCCAATGAAATAGGCTAGAATCTCAACTGGTTTGCCTAGGAGAGGTGTACAAAAAAGGTAGCTTGATATCCACCAGGGGGGGTATTTTCCGTACGTCGCTTAAATCATCCGAGATCAGATGCCTCATCTTGGATGAGTTAATGCCAGTGAAACTCATCCGGGATAAGTCAGTTTTTCAAATGCAGCCGTGTAGTAGATTAGTATAGCTGGATCTAATCATCCGAGATGAATTCACACGCCCGCACTGAGTGAAAAGCCCATATTTATTGAGTCTAGAAAACATGATCAGCAAGTCTTTGATAGGCTGTAACAAAATGACGAAAGAACGGGCGGATTTTTTTTTTCACACAAGTGGAGCAAGACCTTTTATTCGAAGGACATGAAGAATTTCAAGATTTAATATGCACAAGGGGTAACACTGCAAAAGTAGCCCAAACCAGAAAAGACGGCTGGCAAAAAGTGACCGACAAATTAAACGCGTGTGCATTGTACTTACTGAAAGCAGCGTTTCATTTCCTATGTGTCAGATTAATTATTATTTAATATGTCATAATTCCAAGTGAAGCACAAGAATATACTTCAAACTGGTAAATATTGGTATACTAGCAAAATACCCGCGCTTCGCAGCGGAGAAGTAGTGTGTTAAAGAGGTTATGAAAAAAAAAGGAAACATTTTAAAAATAACGTAACATGATTGTCAATGTAATTGTGCTGTCATTGTTATGAGTGTTGCTGTGTTTTATATATATAAAATACACACACACACATATAAACATATATATACATATACATATACACATATATATACATATCTACATATATATATATATATATATATATATATATACATATACACATCCACATATCAACATATATATATACACATATATATACACACACACACGCTTTATGGGTGATGATTGTTTTAGTCTTTTTATCTTTATTTTATTTTATTGTAGAATCAACTCCTATCTGCGCACAGCAGGGCAGCCGTGGGCGGATGCGTATGGTGTATTCACTCCATGTTATCGTGCATTGCGCTGTCAGTGGTATTTTGATAAAAGAATTTGAACAACATATAAGAAGCGTATAAATTATTAAACAGTAAAACATTAACATTTAAGAAGTAAAGTTACATTAAGTACTACTGCAGTGCCTTCGGGTATACCTCATTTTTTGTTTGCCCATTACATGCTTAAATGTATACATTTTTTGGTGCACCTACCCGAGAACATGCGACATATAACCGAGCGTGGGAGAAGCATGGATTTTAAACACGCGTTGAGTTGATCTGCTGGTCTCCCTCGTGGAATAACTGGTAATGTTTGACTAAAATGTACAGCGAGTAAAACGACATTACCTCCTATTTTTTTTTTTACGATCTCTGAGATCTTGCTTTTTTCGGTTCAAGGCTTCATAAGCTCTTTTATGTTGTATGGTGTACTTATCCCAAACCATCATCTTTGAATGTTGCAAGACTTTCGCCTTGTATGTAGATCGGGGTAATTACATTCATTGCATTCCTAGTCTGAATCACAATGTGATTGTATGGGTGGTTACCTGGCACTGTAGGGTTGCCACCCGTCCTTTAAAATACGGAATCGTGCCGCGTTTGAGAATGAAATTGCGCGTCCCGTTTTGAATCAATACTGGACGGGATTTATCCCGTATTTTTTTTATAATTTTTTTTTTAAAGCAGCATCTCATGCAAATCATCCCACACGCATTTTATGAAGATGCCTCCTTTCCTACTTTTGATTGGGTAATACTTGATGTCATCGTTAGTTTGATTGGTGTTTTTAACTGTCCAGTGAGGAGGGCGTGTCTTTTAAGTACAGTCTGCAAAGTGTTGGCACTGAGATGTGGCGTCAGCGCCATACTTGAAGCCCCTAACGTTGCGGTCAGCAAGTCGGCTAACATCCGCCATGTGCCGTCTTTCAGTTGCGAGAAGCAGATCATAGAATGGTTGAAACTGTTGCCCCTAACGTTGCGCCACGGCGTGTGGTTCGTTTATACCTCGTGTGTTCTCATTAAACTTTTATCTCGCGAATATGTTATTGCAATCCACAGCGGGAGCGTTTCTATAAACTTAATTTAAACTTACGTTTTACACCGTGCTTTCTTTCCCTTATGAACATGCTTGTATGCTTAACTCGCTCCGTTCTCAATTGTTTAATTAATTTTTTGCTCTTAGCTGTTCGCGGCTCTTCCTCCATTTCCCCCTACTTCATTCTTTTATCTCGCGAATATGTTATTGCAATCCTTAACGGGAGCGTTTCAATAAACTGATTGAAAATAGTTTTGCATTTACCTTTTTAGTAAAAGGCGAGCTTTTAAGCCTGAGAAATCAGCCCGTAAATGCACACGTTTAATTGCACATGTGTTAATATGTATGGTTACACAGTATTAAAAGACAGTGAACAACGTCAGTTACCTTTGTTCCCGCGTTTGATAAAAGGTGAGCTTTTAAGCCTGAGGAATCACCCCGTAAATGCACACGTTTAATTGCACGTGTTAATATGTATGCTTACACAGTATTAAAAGACAGTCAAAAATTAACGTCATTTACCTTCGTTCCCGCGTGTGACTCGTGCTGTAAATCTCTTCCTTGTTTTTAGTTCACGTGATTACGTAGGAGGCGTGATGACGCGATACGTGACTCCGCCTCCTCCATTACAGTGTATGGACAAAAAATATGTTCCAGTTATGACCATTACGCTTTGAATTTCGAAATGAAACCTGCCTAACTTTTGTAAGTAAGCTGTAAGGAATGAGCCTGCCAAATTTCAGCCTTCCACCTACACGGGAAGTTGGAGAATTAGTGATGAGTGAGTCAGTGAGTCAGTCAGTCAGTCAGTGAGGGCTTTGCCTTTTATTATTATAGATAACTATTTAAAGAATTATTGACATAAAGAATCATATATAATGTAAAGAACATTAATTTTAAAGCTAATAAGAAGACAGACAAGCAAAAAACAGGTGGAGGTCCAGGCGGTCCAGACCTAACCCCTGCAGAAGAGTTGGCTCTCCAGCAAAATGCCCATCGCCCTGTTTCTGAGGACATTCCAGGGGGAAGCTCCTCCTCAGAACCAGTGACAGGATGCAGTGGCCACTTCATTTCAGGTAAAGGATGGTCATTGCATATATTTGTCCTGAATGTGTGCCATAGGTAGGTTCTATATAGCCCTCTTTTTTTGTTGGGTCAGTTGCAGGGAATGTCATATCCCTTGAACCTGTGTCTGACCAACGAGATATTGACAAAGGTCAAATATTTGATGAAGACACTGTGTCTGATTATTCATCAGGAGGAGAGGTATATTTTCCAAATAATATTTGATCAAACTCCACTGTGATCAGTCCCATGTGCCTCAATCACATTTGGAAAACCTGGGTAATGAGAATGTTAGGCTGTTTGTGAGATTCTTTATGGAACTGTCGATGTTTTTACCTGTGTATTACCTACCTGCAATGGCATGAAACACCTCTTTTGTCTGTACATGCAGGTGTCCAACACTATGAAAACCTGAAGGAAATATTTCAGAGCCAAACAGACTTTACGAATTGCCTGGCAAACTGCGCTTTTAGATAGATTTTCCGCATCGCCTACAGTATATAAAAAAAGTGCCACTTGCAAAAAACCTCAAAGCAATGCATACTGTCTGTGTGGTTGTGACAGCCCGACTTCGCCAAGTTTGACTTCGAATATAAGGTCCTAATAAATTTTTGAGGTACAATATTCCCCCTCGGCTGAAGTGGTATCTTTCGAAAAGAATTTCCTCCAGGAGCAATAAAGGATCTTGCCGATCGTGCAAAACCCTCTCTATATGAAATTTGCGTACCGATATCAATTGGTCGCTCATTCATGAACGGTGAAGTCATGACTAAATGAATTCCACGCACAGACACTGATTAAGTGTGTGAGCTATTCCTTGTTTACATCGAACAAACCTGCTCCGAGCAGGTTTGAGGATTAGGATGTGTTGCTATGAGTTTCGAAAAACCAACAGATCCAGGATCACGCCAAATCATCAACAATTACATCCGGCTAAACGAGTAATCCACGTACGAAAAATACCCCCCAAGACTGCCTTGATTCACCCTAAACCAAGACTGAAGTGTGCTTCTAAATCAAAATTCAAAAATATATTCTTAAATTTTCTAATTATATCAAAAATGCCCGACCAGAAAAGGAATAATCATAAACCCTTGGCTATGTTATGAAAAAGGCAAATGAAGAATCTTTATAAATAAAAGGCTTATTTCAAAAAATACTCTATACTAGCAAAATGCCCGTGCTTCGCAGCAGCGAAGTACTGCTTTAAAATTTTAAATAATAAACTGAGGGAAAATATACCAATAATTATTTGTTAAGGATCTCTTTGTATACCATATTGTCAGTTCGCCCCTCTGGTTGTAATATGACCAAGCTGTGCGCTGAGCTTACTCTTGAGCATGCAACGTATAGTTGGCCATGTGAAAAGCAATCTTGCCTCAAATCAATGCCAACCTTTTGTAGGGTCTGTCTCTGAGACTTATTAATTGTCATTGCGAAGCAGAGCCTTACTGGAAATTGTAGACGTTTGAATTGAAATGGGAGATCAGAGGGTATAACGGGGATGCGAGGAATAAAAACTCTCTCCCCTGAGCCACCGCCAGTAAAAATAGTTCCCTCAATTAGGTTCTTTTGGAGGCATGTGACCTGAAGTCTCATGCCGTTACAAAGTCTCGGTGGCTGTAAGTTTCTCAGTAACATTATTGGTGCCCCAACCTTCAAAGTTAGATTATACTCAGGAGTGCCTGGAGGATTCAGAGTGTGGACCGAGCTGCAGGCTATGGACGTATATATGTACGTAAGTAGGATTCAGTTAGCGTTGGGAACCCGCGTACCAAATTTCTTGAAGATGGGCCCATTAAGTAACAAAGACCGTTGGAAAGTTCAATATGGCGGCCGACAGTGGTGTCATACCACCGAAATAAGTACGTACATCGGTTTCGGTTAGCGCAGGGAAGCCGCCTACCAAATTTCGTAAAGATGGGGTCATAAATAAGAAAGTTTAACATGGCGGACGTTGTCGACCGTTATGACCGTTACGTGTAGAATTTCGAAATGAAACCTGCTTAACTTTTGTAAGTAAGCTGTAAGGAATGAGCCTGCCAAAATTCAGCCTTCTACCTACACGGGAAGTTGGAGAGTTAGTGATGAGTGAGTCATATATATGGTTTTGGCAGCCAAGCGCTTTTTTCCAACCTAGAAGACCTCTCTTGAGATCCGTTTAATCGCCTTGTTGATTGCATGTCTTCCAAGGTAGTTTCAATACCCATTTCCTGCACCGAGTTATCTCCCCTTTTATGAGTGACTGTGTTAGTGGCCGTACTTCGTACAGGTCTTTGAACGCACTGAATACTTGTAACTGGTGTCGCCCGTTGGCTACTTTTGACAGGGAATGGAAGAAATTGTCAAGTAACAAAAATTATTTGTAAGTGATTTCGCATTGAAGAAATAGTAAAAACTTGATCACTTAGGGGTCAATACCTAAAGAAATACACACAGCAAATGCAATTTGCAATACACCAGAATTTGTATGATTTAATTGTTGCTGTGCGTCTTCATAAACTATGGGAGGTTTGTAAAGAAACAAAGCATGAAGGAAACGAAGCTGCTCTTCGGTGAGGTTGAATTTTTTATCAGCGTTTAAACTGTCATAGACATGAATTGCAGCACCATCATAATAGGTACACACTAGTCACTCGTTCAGTAGCTGCAGAAAGAAACAAAGAAAACTCAAAGAACAGAAAGACTTAAAAGGAATTACCAAAAGAAAAAGGAATTTCAGTATTAAATCTAAAACACAATCTAAGCAGAGTGGTCAAAAAACAGAGCAAGAAAGTCAAAAATCCAGTAAATCAATAATAACAATAAGCAAAAACACAACCAAACTTACCAACTTGAAGCGCATACAATGTACCACCTTGAACTTCCTGTCTCCTCAGCCCTTACAGGGCAGAGGGCAATCCCTAGAGGGAGATGGACAGTTGGCCCCACCTCTTGGGGAACCACTCGCAAAATGCAAAGAACTTAACAGAACAAATTCTTACACATAAAAGTAAGTAATAAACACATAATTGTATAAAGAATAAACATAAATAACAATATTAACATAAGCAATTCAAGAATTAAAAATGAAATGAAAGAGACATAAAAAAGAATTTAAAAATAAGCTGGGGGGAATCCTTGTCTGAAAGACAAAAAACAGTAAAGGCAGATTGTTTTATGTTGCATGTTAAACATCATGATTATAATTTACACTGATTGATTATATTCTTACATAAATGCAAATTACTTCAAGCAGTTATTGCCTATGTCTATGTATAATTCAGATACATGATTTACAAAAATAATTTATCTGCCTTGCAACATGCCATGGTATTAGATTCCAAATGCACCAGCAACAGTACGCCTTCTGGGATTTCCAAACGCATCCTTTTCATGGTTATTTTAAAAATGGGTCAACTCCAAAAAAGCATATTGTGGTTTTCGATTCAGATGAAATTGGACTGGAGTCTGCTGCAAAGCTATCAAAAGCATGTTAGAACAACAGTTCTTTGAACCTTGTCAGAAGTCAAATACAGCAGTCAGTAACCAAAAACATTTCTCTCCTTTCAATGAAAGAACAAAAAATAAAGTTCATTCACACTAAAGAACACAAACATTAGAAAGTGCAGCCTGCAAATGTTGTCATCTGGTCAGGTGAATTCTACTTGCTGCTTGAAATTACTGGACTGTGTGGAAGAAATTTAGCGACACCCCCACAGGGTGCCCTGTTCTCACCATGTAATTGAGGCAACGAAACACAGGCAGGAGAAAGCGTCAATCAAGTCTTCTTTTTTATCTAAGTCTTGCAAGAGGTAACTGTTGCAGAAGTGTAAGTACCTTATTAGCAAGTGTTACAAAGGAGGGTGTGTGCTGCGCTACATTTATACGCTTCATTTATTAGATCACAATTTTAAGGAATTCATTACATAATCAGAAAATCTTTAACATGATTGGTTACATCTAGTTGCTAACGGGACATGTCAGAACATTGATAACTTAAATGGTCAAAATTAACCTGGTCCACTAGGCTGATTGACAGTCCTGTTAAATTAGGAGTATGTGGCTTTTCAGGCGTTTTAAAAGTACACTGTGTGCATGGCATGCATGTCCACTTCATTTTGAACCCTTTGCATGACCATATGTTTCTTTCTTAGTTCAGCCATGTCCATCAACAGGAAACATAGCCTGAGCATAACAATGGAGCAGTGATCATGCTTTAAAAGATTACTTTTTTTTCCTCTTAAGCCTTATATTTGTTTTTTTTTTGCTATAAAGTCACAATGCCTTTTCCTAATAACTCAAACCTTTATCATAGCGAATATCAAAATAACACCTTCAGCCTTTAAGCATAAGCTAAGAAAAATAAAAGACTCGGCACAAACCCAGCAAATAATGAAGCTGGGTTCCTCTTAACAGCGAACCTACATCCTATGCTAGGAGCACATCGAACCTGAGTTAAGATTCAGCTTCTGCAGTTGTCAGGTTATTACAAAAACTGAATTCAATGATATGTCCTGATGAGTATTGAGGCTTGTAGATTTAGACAGAACTATATGAACAACAGCCCCATATTCAATAGGCGTTGTATTCCAAATAAATATCTTTAAACTGACATTCCTTTCTTCCAAATTAAATACTATCTCAATTTCTTCTCTATCTTCCCCTCCTTCCAGGTGAGCTTAATCCTTCTTCTCTTCCACCTTTGACTCACCTGGAGGTGGTGGAGGGTTTTTTTTTTTTTTTATGCCAGAACCAGGAACACATCTGATGACACAACATTGCACCCAAGAAGCACTTCTGGGTAAGACCTCCTTAAATTAGAGAAGTCCTCTCCCAGCATCTCCCCCTGGCGACACCTATGGAAACTAACAGGGCTGCCAATCAAGTCTACAACTCCCAGGCAGCCCTGCAGGTGAACACACAGGACTTCCACCAGATGGATGCTGCCTACTGGTTATACTGGGGAAGCAAACAGCTCTGTCTTCCTCTTGTTTTCCATTATGTCATCCTGACTGGGAAAGGGAACACTAACCATTCTGGCTGGGAAACCCATTCACCTATATTCCCTGTCTATTATGCGGGCCTCCTGGCCTGGTAACTGATTATCCATTCCAGGGGGATGCTAGCCCATCCTTGCCTTCAATTAAATTACAAACAATGAAGGCTGATGGTGGCAGTGTAATTGTTTTCATGGCACACACTGGAGCTAGGTATGACTTGAAGAACATTTGAATGTTTCAGGGTATTTGAGCATCATCGCCAATCAAGTGCAACCCCTCACAGCAGAAGTTTGAAAAATAACAGTGAAATATTAATTCAGTCTAACAACAGTTATCAACAATTTTTTTCAGTTTGAAGCATAAATTACAAGTTTTGGTGGTAAAAACAGTCTGACCTGATGCAAAATAATTTGCTTTTAGTATATTGAAGTTTTTTATGTTTTTAAAGTGTCTATTTTGTAGAATATATTATAGTGGTGCTTGTGAAAGGTAATGCATCACATGAAATGCTCATTTTGTCTGCACTGTAAAAATTACATTCCTGTGGATATCTTAAGGTATAAGAAAAGCATCAACTGTTCTTTGGAAATGTCTGAAAGCTCCCAGGTCTACTTAATGGCTTTGAGTTATATAAATAAATAAGGCTTCTAAAGCTAGTCAGTGATGTTTATGAAACTGATAAAAAAATGGAATTATACTGCTTAAATGCATTATCTTCTTTCCAGAGTAAGTCCATTGAAATACTTATGAACCATGCATAGGCTTTGCTTTTCTCAAACACATAAAAATGCACAGCTGTATTTGAAAAAAAAATACAATAACTTAATTTGCTTACTTACAGAACGAGCACTTTGTTTTACTCAACACTGGATCAAACTCTTTTTGAACTAAAGTGGCAGATGGATTAGTCTATTAAGTTATGTACATGAGGTTACAGCACATTAGTCTTAACCCATCTGAAAACAAAATAGTATGATATATACAGCAAATCTTTACGTAGAGTAATTCCTGTTTTCAACAAATAATTGAATGTCACTGTCTTCATTATTAGCCTTCAGTGTTTTTTGTGTTTTTTTTCAGGGGGTCAAATAATGAAACAAGCCTATGAAATTGTAACACTCTTAACCAAATTCCAATTTTGTTCTGGTTGAGAATTATTAGACTTTGAAACCAATGTCTATGATGAGATGTAATTTTCCATATTACTACTGCTTTATCTTGTTACTTCCACTTGTTCATTTCTTCCATAGACCCATTGTAAAGATACAGAAATAGATTTAAAATCTTCTATCTGTGGCACCCCTGCAAGAGAACCACCTCTTTCAACCCTTGCAAACATATCCAGTTTTTAATATCTGGAAAAGATTTGGGATTAAATTGCTCAGAGATCTTTATATAGACAATATCTTTGCATCCTTTGAAAAACTACATTCCAAATTTAACCTTCCAGCTACACATTTCTTTCACTATCTTCAAATTAGAAACTGTCAAACAGAACCTACCCGATTTTCCTCATCTAGTACCCTCCACCATGCTGGAAAAAATACTGCTCAACATCGAGGACTTAGACAGCATTTCTGCAATATATAAAATTTTATTAGAGTCCCTTCCTTTTAAAGATCCAAGAGGACAATGGGAAAAAGATCTCTTAATTAATATATCAGAAAAGGAGTGGAAGGTAGCAATGCAGAGAATTCACTCAAGCTCCATATGCGCAAAACATAGAATTATTTAACTCAAAATTATATATCGAGCTCATCTGTCTCGCTTAAAACTGTCCAAAATGTTTCCAGAGCAAGATCCAACCTGCGAACGCTGCAACCAAGCTCCTGCCTCACTGAGTCACATGTTTTGGGCCTGCACCAAATTAACATCATTTTGGACCAAAATTTTTAAGTGCCTTTCAGACAGCCTTGGTGTCACAATCCCTCCTAACCCATTAATAGCTGTGTTCAGTGTTCTTCCAGATGGATTTGAAATGGATAAGGACAAGCAATCTGTGATTGCATTCACTACATTTTGGCACGCAGACTGATTTTGTTAAATTGGAAGAATCCTAACTCTCCTCTAATAAGTCAGTGGGAAACCGATGTTTTATATTTGAAATTGGAAAATATCAAATTCTCAGTTAGGGGATCTGTACAGAATTTTTTCAAAACCTGGCAGGATCTAATCAATAATATTTTAGAATAAGAAGAATTATTTCCGCATTTCTTTTCCTTCTCCATTTATCTTTTTTTTGCCCTATTAAACTCAATAATTTAGGCATGTTTACAAGCCTTAAGTATTACTCCTTTGGCCGTGCTCTCCTTCTCAGGGGTGGTGTTTGATTTGCTTTCAATCCTATTTTTTGTAAAAATTGATCTATATGTACGGAATGATTACAATAAAATTAATAAAAAAAAGGAATAGATTTAATGCAGAGAGAGAGAGAGAGATCTGCAATCTGAATTTAATAAGCAAATGAAACAGGATAAACCGCTATTCTTTAGGATCGTACACTGTGGGTGGCAAGCCACAAAGTCCTGGATATGGATAGAAATATTTCAAAAAGGACATTAATACAATTGTGAATATTTTTTAAGGAAAATCCTTGTCAAATTTCCTTGCAATGTTTCTTTATTTTCATTTTGTTAGGTATCTGGATTATGATTTTCTTAAATAGCGTGCTTTTGTATTATTCTTGTGCTGAATGACAGCACAGAGGCACTGCAGGTACTCTCGCGACTTCACATTGTTTTATTTCTCTTTGGTGGGTTCTTGTTTGGTCCAAAGTTCTGTTGACATATTGCGAATAAGGGTGGTGAGTGTGTCATACGACAGACTAAGACAGGTTTCAGGTCCCTGCTGCCCTGATATGGAATACAGTATATTTGTATTTAAAAAAAGTTGTATGAATGGGTGAATTTGTAATATGGAACATAAATAATTATTTTTCTGTTTAATATTCATTAATTAAAAGTGTCTGTTTTTGCTTTAATTTAATTATGCCTGTTCTACAAGTTTCAGTTTGAATCCTTGTCTGACTACTCTATTTTTCTTCCTGTTTTACAGAAGATGCATCTTACATTAACTGGGGAATCTAAATTGGCTCGGTATGAATATAGGCATGTGTGTGAGTGTGCCCACTGAAGGACTGGCACCCTGTCCATGCTTGTTTCCTGCTTTGTGCCCACTGCTGCTGGGATAGCATCCAGTCCCATGAATGTAGATTGCATTAACCAGGCTTATATTTTATTCAATCTCTCTTTTACAATTATAACTTTGGCTGAAAAAATAAGTTAAAGTTTGCAGGGACTTGACACTTTTTCCAAATATATTCCAAAGTTAGTTGTCCTGATAGTTCATAATACCCCTCAGCGGCAGATTTAGGTATGGGCGACATGGGCAACTGTCCAGAGTTGGCATCTGCAGGTGGGGGCATGGGATGCCATCACCAAAACATTCAGAATGGTAATTCAGCCTGAGAAGATTAATCTGTTTCAGGCTTCATTTATAAAAGTTAAGGGGTGCATGCTCTGTAAAGTCTGCATTATGTTTACAGAAAGGTGCCAAATATGTAACTGAAGGGGCCACACTCTGGATCCCAAGGGTATCAACCTGACTGTTGAAGTCTAGTAATGTTGTTTGTGCGCCAGTTATGTAACTGAAGGGGCATGCACTGTGGGCACTGAGGGGGACAGGTCATTGAAGTCTTATATTTGCTACCCACTATGGACACCAGTGAGTGCCGTCCCTATCTCCAACACTTATTTCTCCAAATGGGCTTGGACTGGCACTGATACATTTCTTCTTTTTTGAACTTGCCCTTTCTTGTTCAATCCTAGCAGCAGTGTTCAAAAAGGAAGGAAATTGTCCTAGAAGGAGCAATGGTCCTTTACAAGGCACACTCACTTTCGCTTACTAGGCCAATTTAGAGTCAACAATTGGCCTAAAGTAAAGTTTTTTTTGTGAATTGGTAAGGCCTTGGAGAAAACCAACAGAGATGCATGGAACATACACAAATTCTGCACAGCATGAGAATCAGTGAACTATTATAGTATGTAATAAATGCTGTGTGATAAGCTGTCTGGCTTACAATGTTTTCCAAAGCCAGCCATAAGACCTTTTGAGAAGACTCAGACCCACACTGACATTAGAGAACCAATATCAGGAAATATGAGCCACTACAAGGAAGTAGTCAGACATAGACTAGTGCATTCAGAGAAAACCTGAGGAGATTCCTCTGAACGTTACATAGAAAGCAGCACAGTAGATGTCATAGGTGGCTGACCCCCTACTCAGAGAGAGAGAGAGAGAAAGAAAATTAGGTCATGTAGAGCTAGCAAGAGCCAGAAGACATCCAGCCTACCAGGATGCAGCACATGGTGCCTAGCCTGGCAAGTAGAAAAAACATTACCTATGTAAGAGCAACACCATGGAGTACATGCAGGAGTTCGACATTTTCCATCGAGCCAGCAGAGTGCAGCACACCATACCTGAACAGGATCAGTGTGGTCATGATGCCTTTTTACAAAAAGCAGATTAGAGGATGAATGTTAAAAAGTCTTTGGTAAAGAATGAATTGCATAACTAACTAAATTGTAAATGGCAAAAAAGAATATAAACACAGGAAAGGGATAATTAATAATGTAAACAAATTGACCAATAATAAATTATTTAGTTCATTAATTTAGCTAATAGCTAAGTTGTTCCTATACCTAATTCAGATACTTTATAAAACTTGTCAAGGATTCTGCTTCAACTACATGTCTCTGTGGTTTCTTCAGATTTCCCAAACTCTTTGAGTAAAGAAATTCTTCCTGGCTTCAGTCCTAAATCCACTTCTCCTTAATTTCCACTGGTGTCCTTGGGTATGTGATTCCATGTTAACTCTGCTGGATCTACTTTATCAATGTTTTGAAGACTTGGATTAGGTCTCCACGGAGACTCCTCTGCTCAAGACTAAATAGATTTAATTCTTGAGTTTGTCTGAGTAGAACATGTCCTTAATTCCTCGGATGTACCTGGCTGCTTTCCTCTGTACAGTTTGAAGACCTGCTATGTATTTCTTGTAGTGTGGTGAGCAAAACTGCACACAATACTCCAGATGCAGTCTAACTAGTACATTATATAGACTGAGCATAATATCCCTTGTTTTTGCTTCCTCTTTAGTGTCTGCCATTTCTCTGATTTTAGTATCATCTGTGAATTTCACAAGTTTTCTAACAATACCAAAATTTGTGTCATTGTCATAAGTCTGAAAAAGTAACAGTCCCAGGACAGACCCCAAGGGGCTCCCCTGATGACCTCACCCTGTTTGTATCATTCCCCTCTTATCTTCACTCTTTGTCTCATGCTGGTTAACCAACTTAGGATGTGTTGTAGGTTACCTCTGATGCCCTCAAGCTTTTACTTTCAGAATTAATCTTCAGTGTGGGACTGTATTGAAGGCTTTTCGAAAGTCTAAGTAAATTATGACTATGTTTTGCTTTTGTAAACTATTACATTTGCCCAATGAAGCAACTGTACGCTTGGAACCACTGGAACAACTATAGGCTGTGTGGGCAGGTTAAGTTGTAGTGGAATCCAGAGCACATGATAACTGAATGGTTGTTATTTCACAAGGCTTTATTATTAATATGCTTGCCATTTTAAAATGAAAATGAAAACATTAATGGTGCTATTATTCCTGCATCTCCATTAAGCTTAATTATGGCTATTAGCTTTTTATTCAGCTTATGTTTTTGATGTACAGTAATCCCTCCTCGATCGCGGGGGTTGCGTTCCAGAACCCCCCGCAAAAGGTGAAAATCCGCGAAGTAGAAACCATATGTTTATATGGTTATTTTTATATTGTCATGCTTGGGTCACAGATTTGCACAGAAACACAGGAGGTTGTAGAGAGACAGGAACTTTATTCAAACACTGCAAACAAACATTTGTCTCTTTTTCAAAAGTTTAAACTGTGCTCCATAACAAGACAGAGATGACAGTTCCGTCTCACAATTAAATGAATGCAAACATATCTTCCTCTTCAAAGGAGTGCGCGCCAGGAGCAGAGAATGTCAGAAAGAGAGAGAGAGAAAAGCAAACAATCAGAAATCAATAGGGCTATTTGGGCTTTTAAGTATGCGAAGCACCATGTGGGAAGCATGTCGCTTGACAAACCAGCTTCAAGAAAGGGAGAAACGTGAAGATAATCTTTCAGCATTTTTAGATGAGCGTCCGTATCGTCTAGTGGTGCGAACAGCCCCCCTGCTCACACCCCCTCCATCAGAAGCAGAGAATGTCAGAGCGAGAGAGAGAGAGAAAGGCAAACAATCAAAAATCAATACGTGCTGTTTGATCTTTTAAGTATGCAAAGCACCATGCAGGAAGCATATCTCTTGACAAAGCAGCCACATATAAGCCCAGCAAGGAAGAGAGCAATGTGAAGGTAATCTTTCAGTGTTTTTTGAGGCGCGGCCGTATCCTGTAGGGGTGCGAACAGCCCCCATGTTCACAATATATTTGAGGAGTTTTATTTAATAGGTAATGCGCGCTCTGGTTGGGTAGCTTCTCAGCCATCTGCCAGTAGCATCCCTTGTATGAAATCAACTGGGCAAACCAACTGAGGAAGCATGTACCAGAAATTAAAAGACCCATTTTCCACAGAAATCCGTGAACCAGCAAAAAATCTGCGATATATATTTAAATATGCTTACATATAAAATCCGCGATAGAGTGAAACCGCGAAAGTTGAAGCGCGATATAGCGAGGGATTACTGTATCTCATTGATGATGGGCATTTTAAGTTAGATTTAATTTAATTACATATATTGTTTACATTCTTGTTTTCACTACTCCTAGGAGCTATCAATAGTAATGTCCTACAGGTATAGCCACTATTTAATAAAATCAGTATAAATACTGTATACATACATATATAACATAAATCCCCAGTACATTTTGTCTCGTCATCCATAAAAATAGATGAACAACATTAACAAACACAAAAAAAACATATGAGATGTGGGCAAAATAATATGACTATTAGGTGTGTGTTCAGGTAACCAGAGAACCTCAACAGACAGCAGCAATTGGTGATTATAGGCAAAGATCTCGAATATCTGACACTCTGAAGCATTACTTCATCTCTCATATCATAGTCCAAGTGAGTGGTTTACATGTATATGTCATAATTCAGAGAAAACTCTGCTGCAGCATATGAGTGGCTGATTGGAGATTTGATCATAGTTTACTGACAACTTAAAAGAAATCTGTGTATGCACTTGGGTAGATGTTTAGCTAATGGACTACACATGTTTTTTGGGTGGTTTTTGTTTTCCCCAAGGGTGTCTAATACATTCTAACATGGCAGAACTAAGCTCTGCAAACATGCATTCTCAAAAAGTCACTGCATTGCACTTTACAGTCAAGAAATAAAGATAACCAAAAATGTATTTGCTTCAGAAGTCTTACGTCACAAATAAATAAATAAAACAAGAAATTTTATACCTGTTACCTTAGATGAGAAAATATTTATATATGAATAAAGGTAAGACATTATTTCTGTTTCATTCAAATCAAATAAAAAGCCTGTATGCTGGAAATTATAATAAAAATATAAACGAGTCTGAGTTAAATTTGAAGATTCTGATGTACCTTTAAGATAGCTTGATCATTATTAATGAACCTTGAAGATTCTTAATAAGGCAAAATTATGAAAAATAAAAATTAATATAATAATGTTTTCTTTATAAACGTAAAAGTGGCATTTACTTAATGGTGAGGTTGAGGACTGGAAAGACCACCATATGACAAAGATCAGAACACCCCTGTACCTACAGGACTACCCAAACAGGACTGTTTTAGCCACACTAAATTTTGTTTAAGTCTAAAAGCCACAGGAATGAGAGTTATTTGGGAATTTGAAAAATCAAGTTGAAAGACAAAATTAATTGAGTTTTTTAATTTTTATACTACATTTAGAGAGTAAAAAGAATAAAAAAACTTTAGAAAATAACTTTCTTTAAGAAATTAGTGTTATGTGTGAACTCTATGAAGCTAGGTAAGCTGAAGATATTACACTTTTTAAAAATGATGTACTGCAAATATACAGAACGAGTTTCCTATCAATGTAGTTTAAAGTAGTAGCACGCTTCAGATTTTAAGTCTCAGCTCCATTTTATTTCTAATTGTATCATGATCAAGAAAGAAATATTTGTTTTTCAATTTTTTTTTGACAGCATACCTCCTTTATACAAGCCTGGTTCAGTGTCTGGAAAATGTAAATCAATCATAATGATTCAAGAAAAACATGCCTTCAGAGTATCTTAGGGGCTATTTAATTATTTAATTTTAATTCACCTCCTTGAATCAAAGAAATATAATATCAGAAAAAACATTTGACAAGAACAAGCCATTCAGCCCAACAAAGTCTGCCAATCCTATCCAAGAGTAATTTGTCTAAATTGCAATTATTTCCTATCAAAAATGGCTTACTTATTTTGAGTTGAAAAAGTCAATATCAAAATTGTTTTAATTGGTAAATTTAGTAAGAAACAGAATGCATAAGACCACTGTAGCTGTGAAGTGTATCTGGACAGTACAGAAGTATTTCAAAATATTTGATCTATATACGATTTAGCGAGAAAAGACTTAAGTTTGACAGCTGTCAGGATTAAGCTTCTATACATTGATTTAAGTGTCCCAAACTCCCTAATTTTAACAGCTCAGTCAGCACACAGCAATATAAGCACACAGTTAAAAAGTTACAACTTAAAAGTAACAGAAAGTTTTTGTTAGAAAGCATTTAGGGGTAGATTCTCAACCAATGTCATCTATTCGTAAAATTTCTTAAGGTCTTAGGAAATGATTTTTGAAATTAGCTGGGGTCTTGTCCTGCCTTGTAAACCATCTGCAGGGATAGACTCTGGCCCTCTCTTACTCTAAACTATGGGATAAAAATCATTTTTAATTATTATATATTTAAAAATGTATAGATATCTTAAAAATTAAAATCGATATTTAAATATTTTAGATAATTATTGAAAATTGCTGGTGAGCTTCACAGAAGTAATAGTAAATTACTGCTCAACATCTTTCTATAATTTAAAAATGTCCTTAATCTAATTTTGTTATATCTTTAAATACTGTAGTTTGGTTTGTTATAGGCAATCTGCCATTAGATATGTATTACTTTAACTATAATGTCAATCATTTATAATGTGCTGTAAAAAAGATCAGTGTGAGGAATTAATTGAGACCATGTTAAGGTTCACACCACAGTCTTTCTCTTTATTTCTGTTTGCTTTAGCTGTGAAAGTCAATTATAAATGAGAGATGCAAGCCAGCTACCCTCTTCGTCATATACATTTACTTTACAGATCAAAGCAATTTTCCACACTTCCTCCTTTAAAGAAAATCTCTCTCTGACTGATTCAGGTGAGCTCAGCCTCTAAGTCAAAATATGTTGTAGTGAATTATATTTTCTTTAAAAAAGCACATGCAAGAAATATAAAAAAGAGGGTTCAGTTCTAGTCCAGTACTAAATGCATATATGATGGGAAGTTTAGTTCACACCTCACCCAATTGGCTTGCTTAACCTTTTCACTATATAATCATTTATTTCCTTAAAGTATATTACTTGTACAAAACTCTGGCAATGAGTGGTGCATTCTAATGGCATTCACTTCTAAACCAGCTGCATGCATTACTGGTAGCCTTTCTTTTGATATCCTAATCCTAGTAAACTTATTAATGCTATCTGGACCTAGGACCACTTAAGCATGGTTTTGTGCTTTATGACACCTTGTTTCATGCTTTTTTTAGGTTTTATTTGTGTTTGTATATCTTGTTTCATAGCTCTTTGGGCACTGAGAAGAAGATGGCCAAGTGTAAGTTGGAGCATGTTGTCCACAAACACAGGACCTTAGAAAGACAAGTTTAGCAGCTCCCAGCAAAACAATCTTATCTCAGGGAACAGAAAGCTCACCTGCTAGCTAGACAAAAAACGTTCTCTGAAGTTGACACAGTAACATCAGCTTTGTGCTGTACTGCATGGACCCTGTGCTGAGTCAGTAAGAGTTTACCAACTACTCCCACTCATGATGATGATGATGGAATCTGAGAGTTTGAGAAGAGTACCCATGCCAGGTCACCTCTGCTTTTAAAAGCAGACCTCACCATCATCAACCACGTGAATGTCCAGCAAATCATGGTGATTTCCTAGAAATCCTGGAGAGTTGATAGTGTAAATGACATCAAAACTTTGAATTGTGTAAAAGAGAGTCCTGCTCTTAATTTTTTTTAAAACAACATCAAGAACATAAACAAGACTACCATTAAAGACAATGCTTTTATTGTATTGGGTTTATTTTTCCTTCCAAACAAAGAGATAGATAGAAAGCCCCACTTTTCTTTGTTTTTTGCCATGGACTTGCTTTCATGTATTTTTGTTTTTAAACTTTATTAGCCTTGCGTAGTTTTACATAGATGTGCCCACAGCTCCTGGCATCATTAAAATTTATCTGATACTTTGGTAAAGTTGATTCTTTTGGTGATAAGTATTTTCTTCTTATCTGCTCCTTAAAATCATGTATAAATTCAGCAGAATGATGTACACCAATTTGAATTTTGAGAGAAAATACTTTGCTTGGGGTGGTGGATCAAGATGTCTGTAGCTTCATTGACTTTTGAGATTCAATTTGCAATTCTTTTCCACTGCCACTACATCACTTGAAAGTAGCAGGAAACAGCTGTCTTGGCACAAGCAGAGGAATGCAGAAGGTTTCATCTGCTTCTGGCAGTGGCTCCTTTAGCTGCAACATCCACTTGTTTTCGCTCCTTATCTTGTTGTCCCACACAATGACACTGAAATATTCATTCTTTACTATTCGACACACAAGCAAAATAGACTGATTTGGGTGTAATGTAACTTGCTAGTAAAATAAACACCTCAGTACAGATGAGCGAACTATGCTGAATTTGCATCCACCTGCAGTTCGGTGAAATCATGGAAATGTTCACAAACTTTGCTAAACTCCACAAAATACACTAAAGTCAATGGGGATGGAGGAACTGAACGAGGGCTGAGTGGATTATAATGGTGCAATGGTTTTTTAAGTGTCTCTGATTGCTAGAGAAAAGTCTGCCAAATATGCTGGATCGATTATTGTGGCCAAATATATGATCTGAGCTGTAAGCCAGCAGTGGTAATCACTGTGCCATCATGGCTAAAATAACAAAAAACACATGTGGAACACCTTTGTTGCATCGGGACCCATTGTTACCTTTTAAATTCACTGATGACTCACATAAATTGAAGAGCCCTGGGGAGCTGAAATGATTGCAAGCAGGAGAAACAAGTGTGGTAAGAGATGGGAAAAAAATATTCCACAGCTCTGTCAAGCGATTTAGTTGGTGGGGAGGGGGTGGTTTCAGTGCATCGCAGTTGCTGAAACAGCATTTTTTTTATCTCCTGTGCGTGCGGCCCAGTAATGGACATGTCAGCGACGATCTTACACTAGGCATACATGAAGGTTCTGGACATGGCCGCTAAAGCTCTGTGATGTCATGCTGGCCTTGCAAAACATCATGGACACATGGAATTAATTGTTCTACTAAGTTAGCAATGCAAATTACCAGGAAAATATTTGGCAAACAAGGTCACAAGCGAACACGGCTTATCCGCATGAAAAAGACTATTTGACAAATTTCTACATTGCACCTCATCTAATGCTTTCCATTCATTGCAAGCTGCTTTCATATTGTATTAGAAAAATTCCACCAGACAGTAAGCTCAATATTTAAACCTAATCCATAATGATTTTCATTCTTAGTGTTAGCAATTATAAATAAGAAGCACACTTACACTGAGCTATAATTAAAATTTGTAATTTTAAAATTATAAGCCGGAGGAACAACTTCGGACATTTTGCTCGTTCCTTCAACAGCTCTCTCATTTCAATGCATTCAAAGTAATTACTTTCAGGAACCCAGCCACCAGGATCACAAAAGCCAATGCAATCTTTGTGCCAGTCCCAAGCCCAGGTAAATTGGGGAGAGTTGCTTAAGGGAGGGTATCAGGCATAAAACCTGCACCAAATCAAACATGCAGATGAAAAATAAAATGTCCACACTGGATCGGTCGAGGCCCGGGTTACCAACAACCGCCACTTGTCTAGTAGGGTATTGGTGGAAACTATGCTACTGCAGGGCAAAGAAGGCAAAGAAGTTGCAGGAGAACAAAAGGTGGAAAGTGGGGTCAAAGACAATAGGAGAGGAGGAAGGGAAAGAGTGTGAAGTTCAGAGTCAGAACTTTGAATGTTGGCACTATGACTGGTAAAGGGAAAGATATGATGAAGCGGAGAAAGGTAGATCTACTGTGTGTACAGGAGACCAAGTGGAAAGGGAGTAAGGCCAGTAACATCAGAGGTGGGTCCAAACTGTTCTATCATGGTGTGGACAGGAAGAGAAATGGGGTAGGGGTAATTGTAAAGGAAGAGAATGTTGGGAATGTTATGGAGGTAAAGAGAATGTCTGACAGAGTAATGAGCATAAAGTTGGAAATCCACGGGGCAATGTTAAATGCCATCAGCGTATATGTTCTGCAAGTGAGATGTCAGATGAAGGTGAAAGAAGGTGAAAGAAGTTTTCTGGAGTGAGTTATATGAAATGGTGGAGAGTATACCCAAAGAAGAAAGAGTGGTCAGAGCGGATCTTAATGGGTATGTTGGCGAAGGGAACTAACATGATGATGAAGTGATGGGCAGGTAT